>NC_081797.1:2124866-2324866 GCF_963082965.1 Carassius carassius
ACATTACTTTTTAAATAAATTAACTCCGTTACCGTTACCATATGGTGCATTGTCCGTTACTTTTTAAAATATCTATTAATTTTGACTGAAGTGCAGCCTAACCTGTTTGCAGCAGCGACGCATTGTAGGATTGGTGGACGCCAACCACTGTAAACACGAAGACGCACTGTGGCGTGTTTCCGTTTATTCAAGTATGTGCGGCAGTCATGGCGAGTCAAGGCGAGAGCAACACGAGTTTCTCAAAGTGGAAATATGCTCATTATTACACTTTAGTTGAGCATAAAGACAAAAACCTTTTAGTCAAATGTAAGCTGTATCTTTCTGGTTCGAATGTCCTATCCTGGCCCATGAATTTCCAATCCGTGCGCTCAGATTTTGTAAACCGTACCCTCGGTTTTTGAATCTGTACCCACAAATTCATAATCTGCGCGCACACTTTCGCAATCCGTTCCCATGGATTTGTAAACTGTAGCCTACTCACGGATTCATGCAGCAAGCTCCTACGTGTTAACATACAGTTTTAATGAATATTATTATGTGGAATGGGTCTACAGCAAAGTGTCTTAAGTGATTCTCTGTATGTTTTTCTCATACAGGTGAAACATTGTTGAAAACATGCAGCCTGTCTCTACTGTGGAGTCGCCGGCTTTCAGTCAGCTCCTTAGCATGATAACATAGATTTCATTTTTAAACAGCATTTATATATATATGTTTCTCGAAAATTGATTCTGAATAATTCAGATTGCTTTCATTTATTTATTTCAAAATGTTTTGTGTTATGTTGTCCATTGTTGATAGTTTTCATACTTAAGCTGTGAAAGGAACATTTTTAAGGGCTCAACACAACAGCTTTTATGATGCAGAGGCCACTTTAGTTTTTGATTCTGAATATATTATTCAGGTGTTTTGTTATTTATTTCAGAAATCCTTGTGATATACAATATTCAGTTTGTGCTGGTCTAACTTAATCAAAATAGTGTTTAAAAATGACTTTCTGTTTTACTTTTTGTTTGTATAGACCATAACGCATAAAAGCGCATTAATGTGTTTGAATCAGTTCGAGAGCTCGGAGCGGGTTCGCGAATCATTTGAATCAGTTCGGGAGTTCGTAGCGGGTTCGCGAATCATTTGAGTCAGTTCGGGAGTTGGGAGCGTGAATCATTTGAATCAGTTCGGGAGTTCGTAGCGGGTTTGCGAATCATTTGAGTCAGTTCGGTAGTTGGGAGCGTGAATCATTTGAATCAGTTCGGGAGTTCGGAGTGGGTTCGCGAATCATTTGAGTCAGTTTGGGGATCGCGAATCATTTGAGTCAGTTTGGGAGTTCGGAGCGGGTTCGCGAATCATTTGAGTCAGTTTGGGGATCGCGAATCATTTGAGTCAGTTCGGGAGTTCGGAGCGGGATCGCGAATCATTTGAGTCAGTTCAGGAGCTGGGAGCGTTAATCATTTGAATCAGTTCGGGAGTTCGTAGCGGGTTTCGCGAATCATTTGAGTCAGTTCGGGAGTTCGGAGCGGGATCGCGAATCATTTGAATCAGTTCGGGAGTTCAAAGCGGGTTCGCGAAACATTTGAGTCAGTTTGCGAGTTCGGAGCGTGATTCATTTGAGTCATTTCGGGTGCTCGGAGCTGGTTCGCGAATCATTTGAATCAGTTTGGAAGTTTGGAGCAGGTTCGCGGGTTTTCCACTAATGTTTAGGTGTGTAGATATGTGAACTCGTATTTTTTGTTTTAATGATGTGCTTTTTAACAGTATCAAGTATATTCAAAAACTAAACAAATCGTGCCTAAAAAGTGCACGCAAGTTACATGATGAAGTCATACTAGTGCGCGTGGCGCTAGTGCATTTTGAGTCCGTTCTTTCACTGCATTATTCGGTGTATTCAAATGCATTTATGAATGCATGTGAATGATCACAAAATTCAAGATATGGGGGTTAGAAAATGTATATATTTATACAACCCGAATTCCGGAAAAGTTGGGACGTTTTTTAAATTTTAATAAAATGAAAACTAAAAGACTTTCAAATCACATGAGCCAATATTTTATTCACAATAGAACATAGATAACATAGCAAATGTTTAAACTGAGAAAGTTTACAATTTTATGCACAAAATGAGCTCATTTCAATTTTGATTTCTGCTACAGGTCTCAAAATAGTTGGGACGGGGCATGTTTACCATGGTGTAGCATCTCCTTTTCTTTTCAAAACAGTTTGAAGACGTCTGGGCATTGAGGCTATGAGTTGCTGGAGTTTTGCTGTTGGAATTTGGTCCCATTCTTGCTTTATATAGATTTCCAGCTGCTGAAGAGTTCGTGGTCGTCTTTGACGTATTTTTCGTTTAATGATGCGCCAAATGTTCTCTATAGGTGAAAGATCTGGACTGCAGGCAGGCCAGGTTAGCACCCGGACTCTTCTACGACGAAGCCATGCTGTTGTTATAGCTGCAGTATGTGGTTTTGCATTGTCCTGCTGAAATAAACAAGGCCTTCCCTGAAAGAGACGTTGTTTGGAGGGAAGCATATGTTGCTCTAAAACCTTTATATACCTTTCAGCATTCACAGAGCCTTCCAAAACATGCAAGCTGCCCATACCGTATGCACTTATGCACCCCCATACCATCAGAGATGCTGGCTTTTGAACTGAACGCTGATAACATGCTGGAAGGACTCCCTCCTCTTTAGCCCAGAGGACACGGCGTCTGTGATTTCCAACAAGAATGTCAAATTTGGACTCGTCTGACCATAAAACACTATTCCACTTTGAAATAGTCCATTTTAAATGAGCCTTGGCCCACAGGACACGACGGCGCTTCTGGACCATGTTCACATATGGCTTCCTTTTTGCATGATAGAGCTTTAGTTGGCATCTGCTGATGGCACGGCGGATTGTGTTTACCGACAGTGGTTTCTGAAAGTATTCCTGGGCCCATTTAGTAATGTCATTGACACAATCATGCCGATGAGTGATGCAGTGTCGTCTGAGAGCCCGAAGACCACGGGCATCCAATAAAGGTCTCCGGCCTTGTCCCTTACGCAGAGATTTCTCCAGTTTCTCTAAATCTTTTGATGATGTTATGCACTGTAGATGATGAGATTTGCAAAGCCTTTGCAATTTGACGTTGAGGAACATTGTTTTTAAAGTTTTCCACAATTTTTTTACGCAGTCTTTCACAGATTGGAGAGCCTCTGCCCATCTTTACTTCTGAGAGACTCTGCTTCTCTAAGACAAAGCTTTTATAGCTAATCATGTTACAGACCTGATATCAATTTACTTAATTAATCACTAGATGTTCTCCCAGCTGAATCTTTTCAAAACTGCTTGCTTTTTTAGCCATTTGTTGCCCCCGTGCCAACTTTTTTGAGACCTGTAGCAGGCATTAAATTTTAAATGAGCTAATTAAGTGGATAAAAGTGTAAAATTTCTCAGTTTAAACATTTGCTACGTTATCTATGTTCTATTGTGAATAAAATATTGGCTCATGTGATTTGAAATTCCTTTAGTTTTCATTTTATTAAAATTTAAAAAACGTCCCAACTTTTCCGGAATTCGGGTTGTATAACTTTATGTTGTTAATTAATATCACACAAAGAGTGCCATTTCAGTTTTTCTCCAAAAATCTGCATGATTCAAATGTGATATTAAGTTACTACAAACAATAATTTAATTACAAATACAAAATGTAGCAGAATAATGTAATATATGAATGAATAATAGTCTAAAGAACCTTTGTGCTAAAAGGGTTCTTTCTTGTCATTATAGAACCTTTTTAGCATAAAAGGTTTTTTGGAGTTGAGTAAAGAACCCTATGGTTCTATATAGAACCCCAATGAACACTTTTTTCTAAGAGTGTTGTCCAGTGTTGGACAGTAACGCGTTACTGTAACGCAGTTGCTTTTGACAGTAACTAATACTGTAACGCATTACTTTTTAAATAAATTAACTCCGTTACCGTTACCATATGGTGCATTGTCCGTTACTTTTTAAAATATCTATTAATTTTGACTGAAGTGCAGCCTAACCTGTTTGCAGCAGCGACGCATTGTAGGATTGGTGGACGCCAACCACTGTAAACACGAAGACGCACTGTGGCGTGTTTCCGTTTATTCAAGTATGTGCGGCAGTCATGGCGAGTCAAGGCGAGAGCAACACGAGTTTCTCAAAGTGGAAATATGCTCATTATTTCACTTTAGTTGAGCATAAAGACAAAAACCTTTTAGTCAAATGTAAGCTGTGTCTTTCTGGTTCGAATGTCCTATCCTGGCCCATGAATTTCCAATCCGTGCGCTCAGATTTTGTAAACCGTACCCTCGGTTTTTGAATCTGTACCCAAAAATTCATAATCTGCGCACACTTTCGCAATCCGTTCCCATGGATTTGTAAACTGTAGCCTACTCACGGATTCATGCAGCAAGCTCCTACGTGTTAACATACAGTTTTAATGAATATTATTATGTGGAATGGGTCTACAGCAAAGTGTCTTAAGTGATTCTCTGTATGTTTTTCTCATACAGGTGAAACATTGTTGAAAACATGCAGCCTGTCTCTACTGTGGAGTCGCCGGCTTTCAGTCAGCTCCTTAGCATGATAACATAGATTTCATTTTTTAACAGCATTTATATATATATATATTTATACGTATATGTATGTATGTATGTATGTATGTATGTTTCTCGAAATTGATTCTGAATAATTCAGATTGCTTTCATTTATTTATTTCAAAATGTTTTGTGTTATGTTGTCCATTGTTGATAGTTTTCGTACTTAAGCTGTGAAAGGAACATTTTTAAGGGCTCAACACAACAGCTTTTATGATGCAGAAGCCACTTTAGTTTTTGATTCTGAATATATTATTCAGGTGTTTTGTTATTTATTTCAGAAATCCTTGTGATATACAATATCCAGTTTGTGCTGGTCTAACTTAATCAAAATAGTGTTTAAAAATGACTTTCTGTTTTACTCTGTGTTTGTATAGACCATAACGCATAAAAGCGCAATAATGGGAACATCAAAGAAAGTTCTTTAAAAAAGTAACTAAAAAGTTACTTTTAACAGTAATGCATTACTTTTTGGTGTAAGTAATCAACAAAGTAATTGAGTTACTTTTTGAATTAAGTAACTAGTAACTGTAACTAATTACTATTTCTTAGTAACTAGCACAACACTGCCAAAACCTTTTTTTGTTCTCTTTAGAACACAAAAAAAACTTTTGCATGATAAACAGGCTGAAATAACTGGTAATTTCCTGAAGATCTAGTGGTTACTGGGCGAACTATTTCTTTTAAATGTGGTGGGTTTTTTAACTTGCATGTAAGTGAAATACCGATGTGCCCCAGTAAAATATTTTCAGATAATTCCTTGTCTTATGGTGGAAATTACCAGATAACGACATGATAATCATTTTCTTTGATAATATTTCATGCAATTCTGTCATGTGCCTTTTATCAGCTGCTTAGCATCAGAATTGATGATGCCAGATCTCAAGGTTTGCAAGAAATAGCAATTCGCGATTCAGTTTGATTTATTCAAATAGTTCACTCAGCGTTTCTCATTGCTCATCATTTCTCTCAGCGTAACCAGATGCTTTGAAAGTCATTAAAAAGCACGATTCACTAGATTAGGTGTATATTTACTGATATACACTTCTGAAGGAAACAAAACTTTACAATTTCCATCAGATTGTCCATGGTGACGCAGTTTATTCAGCCATTCAGCTCATGAACTCAGCAGGTATAAAGACCATTTATATCCATAACCAAGAAGAGTATCAGTGGTCCAGTACTGATGAAAGTCTATAAACATTTGTCTTTAAGTGTCTTGCCTGCTTTAATGTCCCTCAGACACACTCAGCACACCTTGTTCTGCTTTCCAGAGCTAATATGATCACTGTCTGCAGAGAAGAAGACAATTACATTGTAATCAATCCTCACAACCACAAACGATGTTGTGATGTCTTCAGAATGAGTTGGTGAGCTTTTAGTTATGAGATGGGCTGGATAATGGCCTCATCTGATCTGAGGGACAAAATGAAGCTATATAGTTCATGCATAAATGTCAAAAATGGATTGAGAAGGCACAGCGCCTGGGTTACGCCCAATGGAAACGCTATCATCGATGACATAATCTGCTTTCATTCGGCCGGTTTGATGATTAGGGTGTTATCAATGTCATTAGGCGTCTTGGAAATGGCAGAAATAATGACGAGAGTGACTGATACATTGCATCATGGCAAATTGTTCAGCCCCAGACGGCATAATTGAAGTAATCAGATTAGCAAACATCAATCATGGCAACTGTAGAAGGAGCTGGAGGAAAGATTAATGTCATTTCAGCCTCGGAAAAAATAAAGTGTCTCAACTATGCAAAAACAATGTATGAAGCATTTATTTTTTTGGATATGTAATCAAGTTATCGCTGCCAGTTTGTGTTTCTGATTGTGGCTTATCTCACATGCATCCTGAGAATATGCAAATTTACATAGGCTAACAGCCTTCAAATTACAAGCTGATGAAATAATAACAGAAGCACAGATTTGATTTGCATGCCATTTCTCATACGTACAAGCTGAGACTTTGAATTATAAAACCAAATGAAATATCTTGCATTTGTTAAGTTTGAATTTAAAGGTTATGTGTGACGATTTTTGCATGCTTTTATGTGTTCTCGTATTATTGACAAACCATTTGCAGGTTTATTTAAAGACTGTGTAGCAGACCTGTCTCAAAAGTGAATATGAGGTGCTCAAAACAGCATAAAACCGTTTATGAGGTGCGAAAGGGTTTTACTGGGAATATTTTCAGCGGCCAAGGAAGAACGAGAGGGCATGACGAGTTGAACGAGGGTGTTTGAGGAATGTCTCAGTAGGTTGATAACGCTATGACTAGAGAAATGTTTTGTAGTTTGTGTTTCTTGGAAACGTTTGGTGATTTTTAAGTCATCATTCTTGGTTTGTTTTAATGTTTAAAGAGTTGAAGTACCAAGTTGCATAAGCTGTAAGATTGTGATGCATGTATTTTACAGACAAATACTAAAGGGAAGTAAGCACTTCATGTGATAAAGCATATAGGACAACATTTCCTCTAAGACCTACTCCAGTTTTTCTGTTTATTTGACAGTTTTAAGCTGTGCATTTCAAGAATCCATCAACCTTTCCACATGTTTATGTTTTAGAAAGTCATTCAACTGTATGATTTTTTTATGCAAACATCCCAGGTTTGGTTTTTATGTACAGAAGTGAATTCTCTCAATGGAATTCAATCTCTTTTAAATCTCTTCCCAAAAGATTCCAATGGAATTCTTGAAGGTTGCTGGTTGCTTCAGAACTGGATTAAAGGTCACAGTGTTGAACTCACAGTGATGACATCAGATGAACAGGACGTGAGGCCTTAAATATCCTTTTCCAGGCATTGTGCTTGACGGCATTGGCTTTGAATTAAAGAAAGTGTGGAAGGATGCCTTTAAAACTCCAATATACATTCAAGGTTCAGACAAGGGCTGGCATTGTAGCCACTATTGTGTCTTCTACAATTTACCTGCTGAATCAATATTGTCTGTCTTAACTAACCTCTCTTAACTTTATTAGGTGGATCATTCAGTCTAATGTGCTTTCATTACTTTATTACATCACTTTCGCGGCTGGTATCTCATTCCTAATGTGCCATTGATTCGATTTCCAAAGTTAAAATGGCAAGACTCAAATGTGTTGGGAAACGGTCTCAACTTGTTCTTTTGTAATGTAATATTGGGTGATGAGCTGTGGAGGTTTTGTGGGAACATTTAAAAATGTTTTTTCTAAACTTCTTATGTTTTATATTGGTAATTAAATATTAATATTTAATAAAGGGATTTGGGTGCTGCCGTTGCCAGTTAATTTTACCCACGTGTTATTTCTTCCAATAATAAAATAATCCATTCTGATGTTCATGTTATTTTCGTACCAGGGACGAGAGTTGGACTAGATTTTCCATATGGTAATTCACTAATTAAAAACATGCCTGACTAAATTATTTTAATTTTTAGTGATTAAAATAAATTTTTCTAATTTTTTTTTTTAACAAAATTATTCTTTATTTTATTAGGTTTCATATGTTAAATGCATAGTTAAAATAAATTTTATTTTGAAGATTTTGGGACAAAAAACAGCCTTTATTTAATGGGAAAGATATTCTGAAAACCTCAAAACATTAATTTATGTTAATGCCACTGAATATCACAGTTGGATTAGTAACATTGAAGTTCACACTTTGGTTTCACATCGGACTGATTTATATCAAACTAAAACAGAATGACATTATATGATCAGGTGCAGTTTATTCTTCCTGCAGCTCTAGCTGTGATTTATGGAGGTGAGGGGGTCTGTGATTGATTATGGAGGGAAAACAGCATGCTTTACATGCTGATGCTGTTTTGCAGGTAAGGAAAATTACTTGGGCGTCTCAGACGGGTCTATCCATCACTGCTGTGCCAAAACAGATGAGATTGAGTCTGAAGTGTCCACAGAAACACCTGTTACTGCAAAATGCCATTTATTATAATACAGAATCAACACTGCTCCTTAGGTGAAACTTGCTCCCTGGTGAGTAAACAAACACAGGGGTTATTAAATTTGTGTTGAAGAGTGGATTGAAACTTTGATCATTTTGATACTTTTAATGGTGGCAGAAGTGACTTCGTTGACAAATTTGTCAGTGTTAGTAAAGTGTATTTAAATGAAGGAGGTCTAATATAACTGTTTATATAGGCATGATAGATCCAGTAAATAAAGTGGTCATATGACATTGCTAAAAAGAACATTATTTTGTGTATTTATTGTAATGAAATGTGTTTACATGGTTTAAGCTTAAAAAAAACACATTGTTTTCCACATATCATACATTATTGTTACCTCTCTGCCCTGACTTTCTTATACATGTTGATTTTGACAAAACTCATAGTTCTGAAAAGAGATGTGTGCTGTGAATGGCCGGCTATCCAGTGCGTTGTGATTGGCCGAATTCCTCAAGCGTGTGACGGAAATGTTATACCCCTTACCATATTTGGAAATGCACCGTGTCTCCATGACATGTCAGTGGTGGCAACAATACTACAGCAAGAAAAAAAGTTACGCCTTTTTTGTGTAAACATTTGGCCGTTGTTATGCAATTCTTTCATATTTTGATACAATAAAGCAGTTATATTGTATTTTTTAAATGCATTTTTTATTGTTTTATTATTATTTTAATAGAAAATGTATTTAATGCATAATTAACTTAAATACTAAAACATCGGACTGAAATACTAAAATATTACATTCATTCAAAGTGCTGATTTGTTTATTGTTTAATTTATTTCCATTTTCAAGGTTTGAGGATTTATGTCTGCAAACATATGTTGTATATGCAAAATAAAGATGCTTTAACGATAAATCAACACAGCATTTTTTTATATGTATGAGCTTCAGTCAAGAGAAAATTGCATTTTCATATGGATCTGGGTTCATATATAGGACTGTTTTGTGGAAAATCGAAAAAAATCTGTGTAACGATTCTTCAGAAGTTCTACTTTTAAGATTAACTGAAAATAATAATAAATTACTTATGGGTTCGGAAGGACACGAGTTTAACTAAATTATATAATTCTAATTTTTAAGTTATTTATTACCTTAAAGGTTGATGAAAAACCTTAAACAAGACAAGAGATTTTAGCATTGAGATATTAAGAGGCCAGAGTTGATGCCGATGTGACCCAAAAGTTATAAACACTGACAAACTTAGAGCAACAGAAAGTCTCTCTCAGTCAACCATGAAGTCAGACAATAAACGCTGGCTTGCTCACTTTCGACTTGTTTTTCTTCTCTGTTTGTGTTGGCTGGCCTCTGTAATGGCCATGTTAAGCACGAACCCTCAATCCAATGTGAGGTCAATGCTGCTCAAAAAGGCACTTAGTGGCTGCGGCATGCTGGGATACTGTAGGTGTGCAGTGAATATTAACAACCATGTCTGCCGGTCATGTGGAGTTCTGAGAATCGAAGCCAACAGGCTGAAGTTGTGCATGCCAGAATCTGCAGATGAGTAGAAATCTGGTAACCCGCCACAGATGAGTAATCGCAAACCATGTGACTGATAGAACAATGACAGAAAACAATACAAAGGCCAATCTGATTGGCCCTCTGTTTTACAGTCATTTGCATACTCTGTTGTGATTGGTCTTTTCTTTCTTGCATCTATTTGCTAAAACGATGTGCTAAAACATGACATCAACTTGCTAATCATGCTAACAATGTGTTAAACAGGTTAGCAATATGATAAAACATGCTAGTAATGTGTTAAATCATGTTAACGTGATAAAACATGTTAACAATGTGTTAAATCATGCTAGCAACATGTTAAAACATGATAGAAACTTGTAAATCATGTTAGAAATGTGGTAAATACCGCTAGCCACATGTTGAGACACGTTAAATCATGCTAGCAATGTGCTAAAATGCATTAACAACATGTTAGATATAAACCCTGCTGAAAACAAACAAATAATAGAAACCATCACATAAATTGTAATGGTTTTACTGGTTATAATGGGAATTTGATTGGTTTTAATGCAAACTGTAATGGACCCTGTTGGTCTTTACTGGTAATTGGTCAACTTCTATAAAACCAAAACACACTACAGGAAACACTTTTTAATGGATTTGATTGTTAATAGCTGATGGCTAGTTATGTAAGTGTTGGTTTATATTGTTTTTAGTTTCAAATAAAGATTTGTTCATACATTCATAATAAACACAAACAGTCAGTTCCATTTGCACTCTCAAAATATTTCAACATTTATAACTTCAACATATTTCTGGTTAAAATTACAAAATTACATTTTAGTTAGCAGATGGAGTTGTTGAATAAAACAGGAAGCGTTTGCTCCACATGACTTTACATCAACAGTTGTGCAAACTGAATGAAATGTGCAGCACGTCGACTCATTAATCATACAGTTCTTATACAGCTGCTCGTGTTCTCTGGGAAATGTAGCGCTGGGTCATTTTTCAGCAGAGTCTAGGTTTGTTTGTCAAGGTAATGAGAGGACGAAATATATTACACTGTGAGAAATATGTGTGTGCGTTTCTTTAACCATTATCGTGTTAGTATAACAAGAGTTTTCCCCAACTTTGCCTCAAGGTGGGCTTCATCATGAGCTTTGCTTTATGAGACAGGCCATGATAAACGAGGGCTATCTGAGGAAAACGGAAATCAAATTACCCCCGACTGGCAAACCACATGACCGCTAGTGCTTCCGCTGAGTCAGTAGCATGCTGTTTAAAGCTAGTATTGCTTGCAGATAATCAGGTAATAGCTTCCCATTCTTCAGAAATCTCAGCCATCTGTTTGACCCTCTCTGTGTCTCAAAAGCATCAGAAGAGGGACTTCTGCTATATTACGCAACCCTCTCAATGAAGTTTTGAGGATTTGTGCATCAGTTTGTTCATTTTTTGCCTGATTCTATTGCTTATGTTTTGAAAGGCTTCTCTCTCAGATATCTGAGAACAAACAATATGACAATATGATGACAATACCTTAACCCAGTGACATCAGTAGCCTGATTTTATCTTTCCAGCATTAATATGCTATTTATGATTAGTTGATTAATGGGATATTTAATAATAATCTATCATATTCCAAATGAAATAGAAAACTTTTTTTTTGGTAAATTATTAATAATCTTTTGTATATATATATATATATATATATAAATGATACAATTGAATCAAATAAATAAATAATAAAAATATATTACAAAATGCTAAAACTAAATTTATCAAATAAACAATGAAATTAAGAAAAAATATATATTAAAATGAGCTAAATTACAAATTTCCAAAAATAGCTTATTGTGATTAACATATTTCTATAGAATTATATCATAATATGAAATTGCACACCCCTTGGTCTCATAAATACAAATAACTTTAACTAAGTCTTTGACTATAACTAACTATTTTTAGTTCATTTCTGAAAACCTCATCAAGCATCAGAGTTTGACATCGCAGCAGACATTTCACCTGACACTGTTTGCAATCAGTGTTCTTCACGTACAGGTAATGGTTGAACCATTAGTGCTGATAGCATGAGGGCAGATGAAGATTTTCAGAATAAACAGGTGGACGACATGTTTTCCTCAGGAGCTCTGAGCTCCCTTATTACCAAATCAAATCCATAGCTGATGATTAATGAATGAGAGAGAGAGTGAGAACAACAAAAGACCATGTTGTTGCTATGCTCTTCTGTGTTTTTAGTGCATTGCTATGCTGTTCTAAGTGTTTTAGGGTATTGCTATGCTGTTTCTATGCCGTTCGGAGTGTTTTAGGCTGTTGCGATGCTATTTCTATGCTGTTCGGGGTGTTGCTATTCTGTTTCTATGCCGTTCGGAGTGTTTTTATGGTGTTGCTATGCTGTTTCTATGCCGTTTAGGGTGTCGCTATGCTGTTTCTATGCCGTTCGGAGTGTTTTTATGGTGTTGCTATGCTGTTTCTATGGCGTTTAGGGTGTCGCTATGCTGTTTCTATGCCGTTCGGAGTGTTTTTAGGGTGTTGCTATGCTGTTTCTATGCCGTTTGGGGTGTTGCTATGCTGTTTCTATGCTGTTCAGAGTGTTTTTAAAATGTTGCGATGATGTTTCTATGCTGTTCTAAGTGTTTTAGGATGTTGCTATGCTGTTCTAAGTGTTTTAGGGTGTTGCTATGCTGTTTCTATGCCGTTCGGGGTGTTGCTATGCTGTTTCTATGCCGTTCGGAGTGTTTTTAAAGTGTTGCGATGCTGTTTCTATGGTGTTCAAAGTGTTTTTAGGGTGTTGCTATGCTGTTTCTATGGTGTTTGGAGTGTTTTTAGGGTGTTGCGATTGCTGTTTCTATGCTGTTAGGAGTGTTTTTAAAGTGTTGCGATGCTGTTTCTATGGTGTTCGAAGTGTTTTTAAAGTGTTGCTATGCTGTTTCTACGCCGTTGGAGTGTTTTTAGGGTGTTGCTATGCTGTTTCGATGCCATTCGGAGTGTTGCTATGCTGTTTCTATGATGTTCAGAGTGTTTTTAGGTTGTCGCGATGCAGTTTCTATGCTGTTCGGAGCGTTTGGGTGTTTCGATGCTGTTTCTATGGTGTTCGGAGTGTTTTTAGGTTGTTACGATGCTGTTTCTATGCTGTTCGGGGTATTTTTAGGGTGTTGCTATGCTGTTTCTATGCCATTCGAGGGTGTTGCGATGCTGTTTCTATGGTGTTCGGAGTGTTTTTAGGTTGTTGCGATGCTGTTTCTATGGTGTTTTGAGTGTTTTTAGGGTGTTGCGATTGCTGTTTCTATGCTGTTCGGAGTGTTTTTAAAGTGTTGCTATGCTGTTTCTACGCCGTTTGGAGTGTTGTTAGGGTTTTGTTATCCTGTTTCTATGCCATTCGGAGTGTTGCGGTGCTGTTTCTATGGTGTTTTGAGTGTTTTTAGGGTGTTGCGATTGCTGTTTCTATGCCACTCGGAGTGTTTTTAAAGTGTTGCTATGCTGTTTCTATGCAATTCTGAGTGTTTTTAGGGTGTTGCTATGCTGTTTCTATGCCGTTCGGACTGTTTTTAAAGTGTTGCTATGCTGTTTCTATGCCGTTCGGAGTGTTTTTAAAGTGTTGTGATGCTGATTCTATGCTGTTTGGAGTGTTTGGGTGTTGCGATGCTGTTTCTATGCCGTTCGGACTGTTTTTAAAGTGTTGCTATGCTGTTTCTATGCCGTTCGGAGTGTTTTTAAAGTGTTGTGATGCTGATTCTATGCTGTTTGGAGTGTTTGGGTGTTGTGATGCTGTTTCTATGCCGCTCTGAGTGTTTTCTAAAGTGTTGCTATGCTGTTTCTATGCCATTCGGAGTGTTTTTAGGTTGTTGCGATGCTGTTTCTATGCCGCTCTGAGTGTTTTCTAAAGTGTTGCTATGCTGTTTCTATGCCATTCGGAGTGTTTTTAGGTTGTTGCGATGCTGTTTCTATGCCGCTCTGAGTGTTTTCTAAAGTGTTGCTATGCTGTTTCTATGCCATTCAGAGTGTTTTTAGGGTGTTGCGATGCTGTTTCTATGCTGTTCGGACTGTTTTTAAAGTGTTGCGATGCTGTTTCTATGCTGTTCGGAGTGTTTTTAAAGTGTTGTGATGCTGATTCTATGCCGTTCGGAGTGTTTTTAAAGTGTTGTGATGCTGATTCTATGCTGTTTGGAGTGTTTGGGTGTTGCGATGCTGTTTCTATGCTGTTCGGAGTGTTTTTAAAGTGTTGTGATGCTGATTCTATGCTGTTTGGAGTGTTTGGGTGTTGCGATGCTGTTTCTATGCTGTTCGGAGTGTTTTTAGGGTGTTGCTATGCTGTTGCTTTGCTATTCTGAGTGGTTTTTACGGTGTTGTTATACTGTTGCTATGTTGTTCTCCCTTAATTTGGGTAACAAAGCTGGCATTTTGAGTGGCATTTGAACATCCTGTCATACCAGTGACTTTATGCCACTGCAATAGAAGCTATTTGCAGTATTAAGGTTAATGATTAATTGATTATTTAACGATGATCGATAATTTAACGATGATTAATTATGGAAATAATAAAAAATGTACATCCCTAATTACAAGTTCCTAACAAATAGAGTTCAGTGGAACTGCCACAGTCATCAGCTGGTGTGTCCTAGATGACCACCAGAGGACATTCTTGAGTCTTTGTTGGAGCACATAACTTGTTGTGTGTTAGTTTGTGCCATGTCCTCTCCTGTCTAGTGTCTTGACCACGCCTTTCTTATTATCTATTATTAAAGCGCGTAATGGTGTAATAAGTCCCACCTTGCAGAAGCTCTGGTAGCCATAGAAACATGACACACGCACATGTGTGTTAGCTATCTGGAGCACCCAAATATAAACTTTTAAACTTTTTTGAGAGTCATATAAAACATTTATGCGACAGTTCATCTAAGATTTTGTTGCTGTCTTAAAATATTTTATTTAAATGTAAGTGTGCAAGTCTGCAAGCAGTTTTTGAGATTCCAAGTTTGTTTGCATTTATTGTTGCACACAACAAGAACATAAACTCGAAATTACAACAAAATAAAATATAAAAATACAATACACTTATGTAGAAAATAATTATCTGATTCCCTGCTGTACACAAAACCGTGCATGTCAACAAAGAAGCATTTATTGATCTTAACTATCCATTATCACCCTGTGTGTTCATTAACGCTGCCCGCCCTGCTTCAGATGACGTCGCTCATGTTGTGTTTACCCACCTTATTTCAAATTACTGACTTACACTTTTCTCATCCTAATTTTACAAGTTGAAAGTTACAAAACAACACATGCACAGTGCTGACTGACTCTGATAACGGCTGTGTTCTCTGAGCCTTATCGACTCGGGTATTACACACAATGTTAAACAGAACTGGGACCCAAAGTAATTGATTGGGACCCGGGAACTCTACCACAGGGTTTTCCCACTATATTGGTATTCTGGGCTTTGTTAGTCCAGTTTTGTGTTGTTCCTTATTTTTATTAATAAATATCCCTTTTCAAGGTTCTCTGGCTGTTCTGCATTTGTGTTCTGTTTGCAAACTATGACACTAACAACCATAGTTCGCTAATGATGCTTTTCTTGAAACACACCCCTGTTCTGATTGTTTTTAGTGCTGCTATACTGGTGCTCTGCTGCTCTGATTGTTTTTATAGTATTTATATTTACGAAAAATCATTATTATGACCTGACATTACCCTCTCGTGGATGTGAATTTTTCACCACTTCCACATGGAAAGGAACATAAAAGAGCTGTCACATGAGCAGGACACGCAAATGGATGAAAATATGCTCAACAGATGGAAAAAGGCAAAAACTGACTGGAAACTAACACTGTCCCACGGAGCTATTCACTGCATTTGAACTTCAAAGAAGCATCTGGATCGGCCCAAACCTCCTCAGAGAAAAACTTCCCCTACGGACTCAGAGAGATTTGACTTATTAAAGTTTCAGTGTCCAACGTCATGTCCAATGTCAAAAATAAAACATCATTTTACCAGGGAATGAATCTAATGGTAATGATGTGCAAGTGCATGTTCAAGGTTATATTTCAACACAAAATAAAAATAATGAATTATAATTTTCTTAAATAAAATCTAAAATATATGACAGCTAGTCATATTTTTCTCCCATATTTTCATTATTTAAATTGTCTGGAAAAGCAAGTTTTGTTATAGTTGTTCTTTGCAAGAAAATAAAGAAATGGATTACGTAATAAATAAAAATCCTAGCTAACAGAAACCATTCTCAAAAACGTTCTGGCAAAGTTCTTTAAAAGATCTAAACAAAAACGTTCTTCAGTAACATTAATAGAACTTTTTAAAAAATTTTATTTATATAGCACAATAAAACAACGTTGTCGACCAAAAATGATCAAATCAAAATAATAAAACACCAGTCAATACAATAAAACAGCATACAATGGCATGGTACATACAGAGGGAATGGTGCATTCAAAGGAATAACATGCTCAGGATGACTGATATTATAATCCTTTTCCAAAAGGTGAGTTTAAAGATTTATTTTAAATAGAGATTCTGTATGGATTATTCTAATAGATAAATGCACACTATTCCAGAATTTGGGGCCAACTATGGCACTTTTTAACCTTGATCTTGGAGCCTTTAACAGTTTCTGATTTGACGACCTTAAACATCTAGCAGATATGTTCAAAGTCAAAAGTTCAGATAAATAAGAAGGTGCCAGACTATATAAAACCTTAAAAACAAAGAGTAAAATCTTAAAATAAATTCTTAAACATACCGGCAACCAACGCAGAGAGAGAGTAAAACAGGGAGATTTTATTTTGTATAGTCATATTTGTAAATACAATTTTAAAATCAAGATGTACTTGCAATTAACATATAACATAAAGCGATGTACATGGTGGCCCCACATCCACGTAAGCTGATGAAAGGTTGCGTAAAATTTTCTGAACCATTAAAGAGAATTACATCCCATGTCATTCAGAGGAATGACCGAGAGGTGCTCTGATTTGTGCTGGGCCCAGGAAAGAATTTCAGGGGAGAAATAGGATGAATTAAGCTGCCATATATAGCAACAATGGACTTCAGCGATGTGTGTGAACATTTGAAGGAAATCAGAGGGCAATGATACATTAAACAGGGTTTTGTAATCCACCTACTGTATGTATGATGCTCTCAAAGACCTGAACATGAGGAGAGATGATTAGCAGGATGGCTAAATCGTAAATCATAAGGGTATAAACAAAACTTGTGTCAGACCTTCAGACTGTTCTGACTCGATATGCTGTATCTTTTCTAACTGATCGAACGTTTTGTTTAATGGTTGACCAAATCTAGGAAAAGTCCCTTTGAGACGTTCAGGGACTCTAAACTTTTGGGCAATATCACACATTGTGTATTCAGATGTCTATTCACTAGCGAAGGTTGACAACTATCTTAGGACATGCTTATTTGTGCTAGCGATATGCTAACAACATGTTACCAATATGTCAGTCTAAGCAACATTAAAACACGCTAGCAATATGCTAAATTATCATATGGAGCATGCTAGCAACTTGATAAGTCATGTTAACATGCTAAATAATGCTAGTAATGCATCACATAATGCAAGCTACACTGACTTTGAGTAAAAACTTCAACTTCAAGCTTTTCAGACTTCAAGCATTTTAAACTTTAATGCAAGGCTTTGTCCAACCAAAATCAAAGTTTATCATAAAACTTTATTCATTTAGTTATGGAAATAACTGTAAATACAAAGTGCTTGTGCACAGCTCGTGTTTGAATCGGTGTTAAGCGCAAAGTTTTTCCTGCCATAAATCTCCTGAGGCTGGTTTTTAAACCCCAAATAAATACTAAAACTGCTAAAAGCCTGTTGAGGAAAGACTTGCCAAGAGGTCAGATAAATCAGCGATCATCTGCTGCCAAGAGTCAAAAACTCTTGAGATCCTTCACGCTTCAGTTTTTACAAATAAACGCCTGCCTCACGCCAAGATCTGATACTCCAAATCAAAGTTATCTTTGTGTAACATGGTAAATGTGAAACAATCCATGTTTTTATAATAATTATGTTGATTGAGACAAAACAGAAATGTGTAAATAAATGCTTGAAATGGCATTCGTTTCTAATTTATAGTCGTAATGTGGTGTATTTCGAATTAGAACAAATGTGGGCGGGGCTTGATTAACGTCGAATTCGTTTGTTAAGTATGACGTCAGGCATCATCGCTTCCAGGTCCAAATGCTTTGTACCAAAAGAAAATAACATGATGCTAATTTTTACGTGCAAAATGTGGTTTAATACTATAAAAAAATATAGGCAGAAAATGTATCTCCATCTCAGATTTCCAGATGCTTTCTTTCTTTGCTTTCTTCCTTTAATAATCGTTAAAATATGAATACGTTATTTACGTTATTTTCTTTGGAATGACATACACTGATGAATAATTCACAATAAGACAAAAAAAGGTGAAAGCAAATATTTAATTTATTAATTCAGTAAAGAGTCAGTCAGAAGAGCCCCCTCTCTGTGATCTATTCTAGTCTGTAGATATTGTGCCTTTATTTTACTGTAGCCTACATCTGTGGGAAATTCTGTGAAAATACGTACAGAACAACCCATTAGCATTTACAGTATTACATCTCTTAAAATAACAATGCATCCTATGGGAAAGAAGCTGTGAAACCCAAAGTAAACATGCAGGAGCTGCTTGGGGTCACCAATAAACTCTTATATCAACAATTAGCTTCATTTGAATATGAGTCTACAGAGAAAGATGGATTCCAGATGGAGACTCATGTTGAGAGTAAGCTCATGGAATATTATTATTCCCCGGAACGGTGACAGACAGATATATAAACGTGCTTAGATGCTTAACACATTTCCAGCTGTGGCTGTGACTGTGTGGCCTTCTTCACAGCGTCGCGATGGTGTTTCCAGAGCTGCTGGAGCTTCCCGTCTGCAGTGAGGAATTCTGCACAGATGGAATTCTGAAGCCCCTCCCATTCCCCAAACGTCTAAGATGTTACGTAATTCCCTCTCAGCCTGAATGATCACTTTCAAAGGAAGGCAGAAATACATTTTGAAATACATATTCTGAAGAATTCCAGTTCAGAATATTACATCACCTTTAAAGAGTGAAGTTCAAAAGATTTTGTCCTCTAAATAAATGTGTTTCAACTCTGTAATAAGACAAGAAATTTCAAAGATTTATGTTTCAGAAATTTCATTACGACTTGATGGCATATTTAACAAAAATATTTGCATGTCCATCCAATTTCTGCCAAATTCACCTGGGGTGTCTTGCCTTAAAAGGCAAACAAGCTTCAGAAAGTTTTTTGATCTCTGTTTAAACCCACTAAATGACTCACAACACTTAGACGCATTTGCCTTTATGGAATTAAGCTAATCCAGATGTTTATTTGATTTATTCGTAATGTTGGAATCTGTGCAAGGCTTCTAGCTGTGATCATTCCGTGTTTCTGTGTTGATAATCAGAAGCTTCTGGCCCTGGAAGTGGAATAATTTCTTCGCCAAAAGGAGCGGCTCATTTTAACAAACCCCAGATATTAAAAAGAAAAGTTACACTGCTGTTCAAACTCCTTGACAAATATTATTGTTTAATTTCTCTATTCATACGCACATTTCTGCACAAACAGTGTGCTCAGCAAAGAAAATGTTGTAGTTGACAGGAGTTCAGCATAATTTTTTCTTTATGAACGTTCAGCTTTGAATAACTGAAGAACAGCAGGCAGTTGAACTGCTCAGGACCAATGAGGGAATTATTAACAACTTTATTTATTAGATGTTAGCCTGATTAAAAAGAAGAAAAAAAAAACCTTATTGTTGTGTTTGCTCCGAATGCATGGCTATTTTTGAATGACTGTCAATATTAACTCTCAATATAATCTTTTTACCATCATGATGGTGTAGTTATGACATCGACCAGCAGGAGGCTGAAAATGAACAGATCTCCACATCTTTAGCTCCAGTCTGCTTTGAGATGAGTTTATAATGAATACCCTCAGATACTAGAGAATAGTCATTTCTGTCAGCATGAATCAAATGAGATGAAATAATGGAGAAAGGTGATCTTGAGACTCTCATTAGCTGTATTCATCTGTTATGATAGCTGGTGTTTAACGCTGGAAGAGCAGACACCTGCGGATCAGTGCAGAGCCTGAAAAAACATGCCAAAAGCAGCTTTGAAATTTCCAAGAAGCCGCAGCTGCAGAGATGTTAAGCGGTCACAAATGTAGTCTGCAAGAGTCATACAAGGACACACAGGGAACATCGAACCATCTCAAAATGTTCTGGAAAGGTTCTCTTAAAGTTCATCCAGTAACATTAATAGAATGTTCATTTAAAGTTATTCCTACTTTACTAATGTTCTCCAAATGTAAGCACCAAAAAAGTTATTCATACATCATCAATGGAGCGTTTTTGTTTGTTTGTTTTGTATTTGTATTTTTATTTTTTTTTTAATGTGAACCTGAACCTATATTGATTTTTAAATGTTACTTGTTTAAATTTTTTTAGGGAACATTCAAAAGTACAATTCTCACAATGTTTGCAAAATGCTAAAATTCAAAAGTTTCCTAACATTTGCATAACCACGAAAATCTTTTTTAAGGGATTTCAAAAGTTGACGGGCAATTGCTGCGCATCGTCACGAAAGCTTATCTTTTTCACGTGTTTTTAAGCCTTACCGCTTGTCGATTTAAACATTAAAGCATCCAAAAACAAGACGCGGAAAAGCTGAACTGAGTAGCTGGTTACTCGCGCGCTGTGTTCGGTGCGCACGAGAGAGACAGAGTCGCATATTACGGACAGCGACACTGAACTGAGCTCTCTTCTGCGAAGTTCTTCTCGAAGTCCCTCCTGCACCTGAACGAACAAATACAAATCGCAGTTTGAACAAACAAAAAGATGTGAAAGAGCCCAATTCAGTACTCGCGGTGTTCAGGTGTTCAGGGCTCACGCAGAGAAAGGCGTCTCAAAACACTTGAACATCGACTTGCTTATTTTTGCTCTTGTGCCGACAAATAAATACAAAATATGTCAAAATATCCTCCTTGGAAATTATGCTCGAAAAATCTGTCAGTTATTTCTTAAGTGAAAGTAAACAGTTGAGGAAAAACATGGGATGTGTATTATATTGGATGCGTTCGTTGTCTCTTAAAGTGACCGCGCCTAATTTAGCTACTAGCTGCTGTAATGTTATTAATCCAAGAAAATGAAAATCACTCACTGCTCTTGACTGAATTACGTTGTAGTTTTAACAGTCAAACAAAATTATTCAGACACCAGATATAATTTTTGATATATATATACTGTAATAATGTGAGAAATGTTGAAGGTGTCTGAATAAATGTAGGTTTGATGTATATATTTTATTTTTACATTGAAGACTATCCAGTGCTATTTTACATTTAATTATTTGGTTTCTGTACCTTGACACCTACAAACTTGAAAAAAACGTAAACATTGTGTAAGTAGCACAAATAAATAAAAATAAACGAACATACAAATTAAACAATTTCAAACAGGGCCCACTGGTACAACCTTCACAGGGTCCCCGCTGACCCCAGCTACGGCGCTGCTCACGCCTGTTTCACACATACTCCGTCTGCAGTGCGTATGCTCTCCGTGTGCATTACGTATGTGGTGCAGCACAGACTCGATGTGCTTTCACACAGGACGTGTTTGCAGTTCGCTACTCGGTACGTAAACGATCGCTGCACTGCTGCAGACGCAACGCTCCTGGAACACAACTGGAATCCGTTAACATGGGTATGTAAAGAAATATGCAATGCATACGCACTGCAGACGGAGTATGTGTGAAACAGCCGTAAGGTTGTTTGCACCTTGTGCAATGTGGAATTAGTTTACAGCTTTTTCAAGCACTTTGTGATGCATTTTGGAAACAGGAGATGAGCCCCATTTCTAATGCACCACCTAGCTTGATAAACCCCTTCTCAAAGATTTACTGTTTGTCAATTTTATTTGGGTAACACATATTCTTAATGCCTTCGGCAGAATTCGAATGAGCCATTTTAATATAGATTCATCTAGATTAATTTCAAGATCACAGTGAGATTAATCTAGATAAAAAAAATTAATCTATGCCCACCACTAATATATATATATATATATATATCTGTTCAACTTTCAGAAATAATGTTCTTATAATCTAATGGATAAATAATTGCAAAATGTTAGTTGAGCATATTTTTGTTCGCTGGGATGATACAGTAATGGTGTCAAATGAACGGTACTTTAAATATCGTCCCTGAATGATTACCATATCTATACGGGATTTTTGTTCCAAAAGTTCAAAGAATACCATAGTATTACCATGGTACTCATCTACAAAAAATCTAATAAAATAACAGTTTCATGAAATAAATAAAATCCAATATATTACTATTCCATGTGACAAATAACAACAAGAACATGAAACTTTTTACTTTTTATAAAACTGTATTTATCTTTGTAACTCAGATCTGTTTTGCTGCACTGTCTAGCTTTGGGCCCTGAATGTTGCTATAATATCTAAATGAGACATTATAAACGTTTCTAATATCCTAAATCTCCAATATTAAAATGCCTGAAGCACTGGAGACAAAGGAAGAAATAATATCATTGTTCAAGGCTGAAAATCCCTCTGAATGTTGTTTTTTTCCCATCGTATCTGCTTCCTCGATTATCCATTGTCAATTGACAGCTTTTGCTTTCTTTAAAAGCAAACTCTTGACCTCAGTGTTACTACATGAAATGACCCGTACGTGCGAGATGAAGTGGGGAGGCCTTGAAATCTTCAATAGTCTGTTTTACGTGGCATTTGGGAGCTGCTGCGTAAGAGGGCTTTATACAAGCAATGAATCTTCAGGGACAACATGTCCTCCTTAAATCACAGCTTCAATTTAGCGTTTAGCTCAGAGATCTGTCAAAACACAAGCTTGTGTACAGAGCTAAAAGTTCATAAAAGAATATTGTGCAACAGTTTCCATCTTGCTTTTTGGACAAGCTTAATTTGACTCTTGAGAAAAACTGATTTGACAAAGCCTAAAGTGGTTTGCTGGTCTTAATCGGTTTAACCGGCCAAATGAAGCACCCCAAACCTCTCTAAAACCTGAAGACAGACTGGCTAAATCAGATCAACCAGGCTGGGAGACCAGATAAACACTTTAGGCTGGTTTAAGAGGGTTTCTTTTATACCACAAAAGATCAATAACTTGAACATAAACTCACCACAATACTTTTTATACTTCTTCAGAAAAAAGTTGCCATTGTGTGAAGAAAATAGGAAATCAGAAATGTCCAAGTTGAAGAATGTTTAAACTTATATATATATATTTAGTCTCTTCTGCTCATCAAGGCTTCATTTATTTGGTCCACAAAAAAAAGGTAAAAACTGTAAAATTGTGAAAAATACCTATTTTCTATTGAAATATTTTTAATTCACATTTTCATTTCAATTATATTTAATTGATATAGTCAAAATGTACAGTAAAAATCATGCAGTTAGTTAATAATGTGTAATCAAACAGACAGTGAAGACTATTAACATCAATGATTATATATTGCAATCAAACTTGTGGCACAGTTTGGTAGTTGTGTATGTTGTTTGAGAATTTGCATCATCTGGGGTCCTCTGAGGGGTTGGCATCATCTCTTCTCAGGTGTTCGGTCATCTCTCGTCTTTGTAAGGTCTGGATTCAGACTGAAGCTTGTGTAATTCATAGTTCATTCATAGCAGGCCAACCTTGCGGACAACATCCCATTTGACAAACTAAATACTGAAGAGATGGTGGAGGTTTTTACTAAAGCCTGCTCCATTTCTTTAGACGTTGTTGCTCCCCTTAAGCCCAGGAAAGCTAAGGGAAAGGGCCCCACACAGCCTTGGCTAAATGATTTTACTCGCTCTCTTAGACAAGAGTGTCGTAAGGCAAAGTGAAAGTGGAAAAAAGATAAACTACAAATTTCATATGAATGGTTAACTGCATGCTTAATCACTTACCAAATATCAGTGAAAGAGGAAAAATCCAAATTCCTCTCAAAACTCATCACAGAAAATGCAAATCGGCCGAGAATGCTGTTTAAGACAATTGATTCTGTGCTAAAACCCTTACCAGCCCCTACTCTTGTTCTATCTCGAGAAACATGTGAGAACTTTTCACAGTTTTTTAATGAAAAAGTTTTGACGATCAAGGGTTCCATTAAGCCAGTAATATATACTCCACCTTTGACCTGTTCACCAATCGATTCACTTACTTGTTGTCACCCTGTTTCCTCTTCTCAGCTGGCTGATATTGTTTCTAGGGCAAAATGTTCCAGTTGTGAGTCTGATGTTGTTCCTACTCGTCTCTTTAAGGAAGTGTTCGAAACTTTGTGCCCAGCTGTAACAGACATTATTAACAGTTCTCTAGCGACCGGAATTGTCCCTGCTAGTTTTAAACATGCTGTAGTTCACCCTCTGCTTAAGAAACCCCAGTTGGATCCATCTCTCCTCAATAATTTTAGACCTATATCTAAGTTGCCTTTTATTTCTAAACTTTTAGAGAGAATTGTGCATAGCCAGTTGAATACTTATCTCAGTACATCCAATATTTCTGATACTTTTCAGTCTGGTTTTAGATCTATGCACAGTACAGAAACTGCTTTGTTGAAGGTCAACAATGACCTTTTGCAAATCCTCGACACCGGATCGCACGCAGTACTTGTCTTACTAGATACAGATAAAACTGATATGTCCTATCCCCTGGAAGCACTGTGTGACTGTTTTGAGGAGATCAAATGTTGGATGGCAAATAATTTCTTACAATTAAATGAAAGTAAGAGCGAAATTTTGATCTTAGGCCCATCTAGTTTCTCATCTACTTCTAATTTCGGTTCCTTCCCTGTCAGTGCTCGACCTCATGTAAGGAATCTCGGAGTTACATTGGATTCGGCACTTAATTTTGAAAAACAAGTCAGCTCAGTGGTAAAAGGCAGTTTCTTTCACTTGAGATCGATTGCAAAAGTAAAACATTTCTTGTCTCGGAAAGATTTAGAGATTGTTATCCATGCCTTCAGCTTCTTTTAACTGTCCCACGCTTTTGCTATAAAACTAAGGGTGGTCGGGCCTTCTCTGCTTTGGCACCTAAACTCTGGAATAGTTTACCCTTCGCTGTGAGGTCTGCCCCGACATTATCCAGTTTTAAATCAGCTCTAAAAACGTATTTATTCTCTTTGGCTTTTAATTAAGTCACTTTTGATTGATTTTATATGATCTATTAAATGGATTATATCGGGTGTAATCGTGTCTATAATTGTATTTTTTCTTGCCTATTCTAATGCTTTTTATTTGCACACTGTAGCTCTGTACAGCACTTTGGCGCAGCTCTGTTGTTTTTAAATGTGCTATAGAAATAAAATTTGACTTGACTTGACTTGATAGTTACCTCAGGATGGCAATCCCGTGGCAGAAACAGAGAAGCAAATAGAGAAAAATTAGCTTCTGTTCCAACCAAGCAAAAAATGAAATGTTCAACCCAAGCTAAAGAATAATAATGTGTATTCGATCAGAAATAACTGAAGTAGAAGGTTAAGAGATACTTTATGATGAGAATGCTTGGCTGAAGAGATCTGTTTTTAATCTAGATTTAAACAGAGAGAGTGTGTCTGAACCCCGAACATTATCAGGAAGGCTATTCCAGAGTTTGGGAGCCAAATGTGAAAAAGCTCTACCTCCTTTAGTGGACTTTGCTGTCGTTAGATATTTTAAGATGTTATTTATTAATTTGATGGTAAAGCTTGATTTTCATGATCCATTATGCCAAAATTCAGTGTCTGAAGTATGTGGGAAATTGTTAAATATAATGTATTATCATAAAATATACAGTTGTGCTTATATGTTTATGTGGCGAGTGGGGCGAGGCCGAGGGACGTGGGAACACGAGTGAGGCCGGCAGTGATTGGGCAAATCAGTGGCACCTGCGGCCCACCGCCGGTCTCGAGTCCCACGGAGGAGATGGAAGGATATAAAACTGGAGCGACGACAGTGAAGGACAAGAGAGGACCAGGCCTGGGATTTTAGTTGTGTTTTGGTTTTTATTTGAGCGCACCAGTCGTCCGTGAGGGGCTGGTGCTCTGTTTTGTGTTTATTTTGTATTATTAAATGTTATTTGATTGTCCGCCGGTTCCCGCCTCCTTCTTCCCGATGATTAGCAAGGTTAATTCATGACAGTTTACATAACCCTTGCTGAATGTGCAAAATGTGAAAAATTGAATCAGAATAAGAGGGATCATCAAAATTGCATGTTTTTTTTTTTTTTTTTTTTAGCACAGCCCTGAATAAACTATTTCACATAAGATAAGTTTACATGTACTCCACAAGACAAAGTAAAAACTGAATTTATTGAAATAACCCCATTCAAAAGTTTACATAACCTTGATTCTTAATACGTGTGTCATTTCCTGGATGATCCACGACTGTTTTTATATTTTGTGATAGTTATTCATGCGTCTCCTGTTGCTGAGTAGTTTAACTGCCTGCTGTTCTTCAGAAAAATCCCCAGCTCCTGCACATTATTTGGTTTTCCAGCAGCATCTTCTGCATTTTTGAATCCTTTTCAGAAGTGACTGTATGGTTTGAGATCCATATTTTCACACTGAGGACAACTGAGGGACTCATGCACAACTATTACAAAAGGTGAAAACATTTACTGATGCTTAAGAAGGCCAAACAATGCATTCATAGCTGGGGGTGTAAACTTTTGAACAGGATGATGATGTGTAAATTCTTCTCATTTTGTTTAAAGATCATATTTTTTCATTTAGTTCTGGACTTCAGAATCTACATATATACTTACGTATTTCCCAGAATAAAAATGAGGTATATATACCCTGATCATCCAATTTAAAAGGTTTTCAACCCCCGTTTCTTGATGCATTGTTTGGCCTTCTTGAGCATCAGTAAATGATTCCACATTTTGTAATAGTTATGCATGAGTTCCTCAATTGTCCTCAGTTTTTAAAAAATGGATTTGGATCATACAGTAACTTTTGGAAAAGGTTAAAATATGCAGAATATGCTGGAAAACCAGATAATGTGCAAGAGCTGGTAATTTTTCTGAAGAACAGCAGGCAGTTAAACTGCTCAGGACCAATAGATTCATGAACAACTATAACAAAATATAAAAAAAGTCGTGGTTCATCCAGGAAATGACATAGTAGTAAGGTTCAACTGAACTATAAACACCATGTGACTAACGGCTCTGTGGTAAATTACTGACATCATGACAACACTGACTGACTGCTGATATCAGAAGAATGTCATCAGTGTATTTCACAAACATTCACAAGAGCCTTCAAAAAGAAAGCAATCTATAATATCTATTTAAGTTCGTCGGAGTCCACAGCTCATT
This sequence comes from Carassius carassius, assembly GCF_963082965.1. Taxonomy (NCBI): domain Eukaryota; kingdom Metazoa; phylum Chordata; class Actinopteri; order Cypriniformes; family Cyprinidae; genus Carassius; species Carassius carassius. The sequence continues at coordinate 2,152,276 of NC_081797.1, forward strand.
TTGAAAAGTCATCAATAAAGAAAGGTGCATTTCATGACACAGAATGTCCAAACAGCGTATAAAAACCAAGCAATAACACTGGATAAATCAAGTGCGAACTGACCAGGTTTTCGATAACACACCTTAAGAAAACTCAAAAACATCTCTAAAGTCAGAACAACTGAAACACTAAACACTAAAGGAAAAAGTAACTTAATTACAGTGTTCTTCATGTTGGGATTTAAATTGTCAGATGCAATTACAATCATGAATATTATCAAAATTATAGTGAGTGTCACTCCAAACAGTGCATTGAGCACAATCACACACAACATTGTGAGTTCAACACCTACTGCACAAAACAGAAATAACAGGTATAATTCTCAGACATTCAGTTTTTTTTTAAACTCAAATGATAAACCTAAAAATGCAAAAGCACTGTTTGAGACTCCAAATGCAGCATTGCATGCTACAAAAACATCAGACAAAAGTCCTTACACTAGCGATTGATCCAAGAGTCACTCCTAAACCAACTGTAAATAAAACCTGTTTTGAATTTTCTATTGTTACTGACTTGTGAAATATTTGACAAATGCAGCCACAATTGTGGAGCACAGCCACAGAGTCAAATTTAGTGCAAAGCAACATGTGGACTCAAAGCATTTCTTAAAGATGCCATAAATGTCACGAGTCCAGCTAAAGTTGCCTCAAATATTAACACTGTGTGTTGGTGTTCAGTAGCAAAAACAAATGCAATCAGTGAAATTTACAGACTCCATCCAACCACTTCGAAACTGTCACACACTGCAGATGAGATCTTACTTTCTCCAAGTTTGCCATCTATTTCACTTAGTCTTTTCAAAAGCTCCAGATGTTATAGATGTGATGTGAAATGCAAGAATCAGTGTGAGGATCCATTTTGGTGGGAAATACTCTTATTCGCTTTGCAAACTCTGTGACTTTAATGTGTAATCATACAATATAACCCAATTGTTAACATCGTTATTACTTACAGTAATCTTTCATTAAACAAGACGACAGTGCAGCTGAATTCTAACTTGGTTTGTAAAGTGGAAGTTTCACTTTTGTTTCCGCTTGCGTGCTTCTATAATAAGCAGAGTCGTACTCCCATTTAAAATGAATAATTGTGTCATATACACAAGGCAGAACAACTTCAGCATGCTGACTTTTAAACCAACTCTTTTCAATAAATTCAATATCATCCCAGGCTGTGAAACTGAAGGCACGGACGAGTTTGCCGCTGCTCAAAAACCAATCAGAACGTTCATATCAGCCGTGCGACGTATTTCCCAACCAATCAGGTTTCTCGTTTCAGCTCAGGGGGCGGGACATAAGTGTGCCTTATGATATCGCTGAAGTAAAATACTGCTTTACCCCACAGTAAGATGTTAGGGAAATGTGTCTGATGATAGATATAATATATGACATCTGAAAACAGCAAAATACTGAGTCAACATATTAAAATGGGAAAAAGATACCAGAAAATAAACTGAGTGGCTGTTCAAAAAATGGCTACATATAGGAAATGTATCATAAATATTACTTAAATATAGTGTTGATAGTTTTTGTAAAATTCAGTGAAATGAGCCATTGTACTTATAAGGAAGATAAAAATCATACCTTTGAGGGACATGGAAAATGTCTTGAATAATAAGAAAACTCTTAAATATCTTTTATGTTCAACAGAAGAAAGAAAACCATATAGGTTTGGAAAGACATGAAAATTAGTAAATGATTACTCAGTGATTACTTGATTATGAAATTCTTGATTTTGGTGAACTAAGTCTATCCCTTTAAGTAAAATACAAATACATCCCTTTAAGTAAAATATAATACATGACTATAAGCATGAAAATATACTTAAGATATTACTTATTTTAACTTAAGCTACTGTATTATAGATAAACGTGCTCTCTTTCACTTTTATTCCTGTATAATACTTGGTCAAATTACAGCTCTGCTGATGATGTATTATTTAGATGACAAGTGTAATGCAGAGATGTACTTATCAATGACATTGGTAGCACACGTACTTATCATGCGTCAGTGGAGGCGACATACCCTTCTCACACGTAAAAGTACATGACTGACAACTTCGGCAGGCAATCCCTGTCACATTACACTCGCCATATCACTATATTGAGAAGTAACAATGCAACCTCGGCGTCCGATCGCACGTCTTCTGCTCCTTGAGTTCTCTCCAGTGCTGGAATGCTGATCAGATATTTACACGGGTCCTACTTCTTGCTTTAAACCTACTTTTTTTCCACAGACGTTTTCCTCTTTTGTTTTTTTTAAATCTGCCATCTCTATCCTTCTGTCGCTCGGCTCAGTTAATGTCCATCCTGTGCACTGAACACTCTCTCCTCCACATCATGAGTAGACACGCCCCTTACTGCTGATTGGCTACAAGTTTGTTTTGCTCCTCGGCCCAAATCAGTTTTCTAAAGCGTTTTTGAAAAATCACTTACCCCACCTTTAATCAAAGATCTTTCTCACAAAGCAAGTCACATGTAGTCAATTTCAAGTTGACAAAAGCAAATAGATCTGGGTTTGGTCTCACACTGTTTGGTATAAACTTGATTTATCAACTTGAATTAAAAAGGGAATGGGATCCAGGAGATTTGTGAGTTGCTCAGTTGTGACATTTTGTTTTATTCCATTTTCTTCAGGGGTTTTCTGAACTGTATTATCAGCATTAAAGAACACAATAGTAATGCTGGATAAAACCAGAAAGAACTTAGGAAGTATTCCAGATATACTTTAAGCAAACTCAACAACATCTCTAAGATCAGAACAACTGAAGCAGTAAACACAAAACCACATGCAATCAACACTAAGTTGACTGCAGTGTCCTGCCTAGTGGGCTCTAATTTGAACATCGCAGTTGCAGTCATGATTATTAGCAGAATTATTGTAAGCGTCACTAAAAAAACAGTGCACTGAGCAAAATTACACACAACACTGTGAGTTCAGCACCTACAGCACAAAACAGAAATAATAGCAATAATTCTCTCACATTTAGTTTTTGGGGCTTGAATGATAAATTTATGACTTCAAAAGCTCCAATTGTGACTCCAAAAGCAGCACAGCATGCAGTGAAAACATCAGACAAAGTCCTTATGCTTGCGATGGATCCAAGGGTTATTCCTAAACCCACTGTCAGTGTAAAAAAAATGTAATCTGTAACTTTTTTTTCTTTATCATTTGACTTGCACACTGGTAGATAGTTTATAAGAGTTGCCACAACTGTGGAGCACAGAGCCAAATTTAATGAAAAAGCTACATGTGGACTCAAAGCATTTCTTAAAGATGCCATAAATGTCACGAGTCCTGCTAAAGTTGCCACAAAAATGAACACTATGCGCTTCTGTTCAGTAGCCAAAACAAATGCAATCAGTGAAATTATCAGACTCCATCCGACCACTCCGAAACTGTCACTTATTGCAGATGAGATCTTACTTTCTCCAAGTTTGCCATCTATTTCATTGATTCTTTTCAAAAGCTCCAGCCGTTCAACTTCTGTTGTCTCAATACTGAGTAAAATCTGTGATCATTGAGCTGAACTAACTTGTCTATTTCTGCTATGAGAGTTGCTCTTTGAGCAGGTTTTGGTTCAGAGTCTCTTATGATGTGAAATCTTCCTCCACATGCGTTGATCATTTCTCCAGCAATCCCTCTGAACGCTCCTGTCAAAGGTTGCTGGTGGTTTTGGAGCAGAAGAACAATGCAGTACTGCAGGACTTCTGCTCCCAGCAGCTCCTGGGTTCGTTTCTCAATATCACACTGTTGTGATTGTTGATCTTCCAGATTCAGGAGCATTAAAACGGCGTGAGGTCCAGGAGATGAGAGAAACAGAGCTATTGTGAAGGTCTGTCTCGCTGCGTCCTCCTCACAGAGGTTTGGTCCAGTGACCAGCATCATTCTACGAGCCCCGTCTGTAATTACTGGAGTCTTTACAATCTCTCTGTCCTCCTGTCCTCCATCTTTCCTTCCTGACAGAAGATCTGCAGCATCTTAATATTACTTATTAACATTTGTAAGTTTCATACAGTTAAGTTGGATTTTATTTACAGGTTAATCTTCACATGAAGTTACATCACAACAACATGATGTGAAAGCTCTATTGGTTTGTCTACAGTCCTGCAGAGGAGGTAAGTGGACAATTAACATATTTTCATCCAGAGCTAGAGGATCTTACCAACAAGTAAAATGTATACATAATAATGAGTCTTTTGTGTTTTAGTCAATGTTTGTGATTTACACTAGATCAGGGTTCCTCAAGTCTTGTCCTGTAGGGCAAATGCGGTGCAGAGTTTAGGTCCAACCTTGATCAAACTCACCTACCAGTGATTTTCTAATGATCCTGAAGACACTGATTTGCATGCTCCGGTGTTTGATTAGGATTAGAGCTAAACTCTGCAGGAAAGTGGATCTTGTGGGCCAGATTTGAGGATCCCTGCACTAGATAAATGAAATCTGCCTTTGCCAAATTACTATTAATGAACCAAACCATAATACAACATTAAACAGATAAGAACTGATTAGATTTTCTACTATTACTTTGAGAAAATTCACTAGCAACTCTAAAATGGACAGAATGACTAATCCAATAAACACACAAGCACGTGAAAAAAGAAGTGTAGGAAAAATTAACCAGAGTACAGTCTTTGACATTTCATTGTTTAAACCAAAATACATAATTGTCAATCCTAATATTAGCAGAATTATTGTCATCATCCCACCAAACACACTCACAAACCAAATGGAAAATTTCGCCCCAGTGGTACAACACAGAAATTACCCTAGTGCTTGTATTGACTGCTCACAGCTAATCATTGTGGCGAAAACTTTGAATGCAATAGCACCAACTGTGACCCCAGGAGCCGCATAACATGCTATGAGCACATCTGACCACGTCCTAGTGCTGATGATTGTTCCCAAGACCAGAGCTAAACCCATGAAATACACAAAAGATATTATTGTAATGAAGTACTAGAAGCCTGACAAAAACTGTTAATATATAAATTATACTTAATCTGAAGTCTTGACCATTGCTCTCAAACTCATATACATCAGTTAATTTGAAGTCTTTTGTAAGTACAGTTGCTAATGATGATAATAAGGCCAAATTAAGTGGTATGGCAAGATGTGGACTCAGAAAACGTCTTAGATAGACCATAAACAATATAAGTACAGTAAATGCTGCCCGATAAATCAGTTGTATGTCCTTTCCTTCAGTGTAAATAACAAGAGCGGTTACTGAAATGAAGAAAATCCATCCTATAATTCCAACTGCTCCTCCAAAAGTTTCATATATTACAGATAAAACCTGGTTTTCATGCACATCTTGAATGGTTTCTTCAGTTTCAGTTAATGTATGAATTGAATAAAAGCTGCCACCATTGAGCTGAACTAACTTGTCTATTTCCGCTATGAGAGTTGCTCTTTGAGCAGGTTTTGGTTCAGAGTCTCTTATGATGTGAAAACCTCCTCCACATGCGTTGATCATTTCTCCAGCAATCCCTCTGAACGCTCCTGTCCAAGGTTGCTGGTGGTTTTGGAGCAGAAGAACAATGCAGTACTGCAGGACTTCTGCTCCCAGCAGCTCCTGGGCTCGTTTCTCAATATCACACTGTTGTGACTGTTGATCTTCCAGATTCAGGAGCATTAAAACGGCGTGAGGTCCAGGAGATGAGAGAAACAGAGCTATTGTGAAGGTCTGTCTCGCTGCGTCCTCCTCACAGAGGTTTGGTCCAGTGACCAGAGGTGGGTAGAGTACCCAAAAACTGTACTCAAGTAAAAGTAAAAGTACTTCTAGAAATATTTACTCAAGTAAAAGTAAAAGTACTAGTCTTGAATAGTTACTTGAGTAAGAGTAAAAGGGTATCGGATAAAAAATCTACTCAAGTAGTTAGTTACTAGTTACTTTGGGTCATATATACTGAGCCTATTTTTATTTAGATATATAGATAAAATGTATGTAATGTATGTGTGCGTGTATAAATGTATATATTTCATCAGCCTTTACTCCAATTTATGTAATTTATTATAAAACCCTGTCTGTTTACTTAAGTAACAGATATAGGTGTCATGCCATAACATATTTTTAATACGACTGACGAATGTGAATTTAACATTGAAAGTTAATGTGATATAAATATTGCAACTAATCTTTCATTGTTCAGAAAGAGAGCAAATAACATTTACATTATTAAAGATAATTTTCACTGACAGTCTAGATTTCAGTCACTCTCAGAAACTTCCATTAAAATCATTGAAACTGTTAACACTGTGAAATCAATATCTTAATTAAAGATTCGTACACACATCTGCAGAGGCGTCGTGCCCATTCAAAGTGAGGGGGCACGTGCCCCCTCAGATTTCTGAGCCAAGTGGATTTTAAATGCAGCTTCCAAACGAAAAAAAAAATAAAAATTGCAGAATAATATTTTTTACATATTTGATACAATCACAGCGGTGTGATTAGATCACAGCATCAGCTGCTAAATTCAAATCTGCGTTCGCTGGCTGGCGCTGAGCCAGAGACAGACGCGTTCGTACAACGCTTCATGATAACCAATCAGAAACTATTCTGTTGCGCTTATGGATGCAATGGCCAAAGAGAGACGTCCAGAAGAGTCATCACTGAAACGCGGTGTTTTGTTCACTTGCTCGCTGACTGAACTATTTAGCGAATTCTCTCATCAGAAACAACAAAAAGTGCAGATGTGCGTACGAATGTAGCCTAAGTAAGATATTCGTTTCATAATGTAAAGTGCTTCAGTGATTTTAATGGGAGTTTTTGAGAGTGCCTGAACTCTGGCTAGACTGAATGAAAATGTTTTTTGATAATGTAAATGTTCTTTACTCTCTGTAAAATGAAAGTGTTAAAATAAGTATCTTACAATATTGTTATTAAAATTTACATTAAATGCAAATTCAGTCGTATTAAAAATATTTTATGGCATGATATGGCACTTAAGTAAAAAGTCAGGTTTTTATGTGTAGTTAATATATTACACTACATTTCCATATATTGATCAAATAACAATCTATAAAGGTGCAAAACGCGTTTACCTACACATATTTGAGAAACGAGATATTTCCTGATATATTAAGCATGTTTGGAATTGTTTTGAATAAAAAGGAAAAAAAATAATAAAAAAAATAAGCCTATATCAGTTATACAGTGCTTTCGTAGAATGACTTATACTCCCGACCCCCCCCCCCCCAAATGTGCCCCCTCAAAAATCATGAATGCATGACGCCCCTGCACATCTGCACTTTGTTCCTGCGAGAGAATTCGCCAGAAAGAGGTATTCAGTCAGTGAGCGAGTGAAGGAAGCACCGGCATTTTAGCGATGACTCATCTGAACACCTCTGATTGGTCAATACTTTAATAAGCTCAAAAAAATCGTGTGTGATTGGTTATAATGCGCAGCGCTGTAAAAACGCGTCTGTCTCTGGCTCAGCGCCAGCAAGCGATCACAGATCTGAATTTAGCAGCTGATAATATGACTCGCTGAACGTACTTGCACCAGTGTGATTGTATTAAAATTAATAAAATCTTAATCGGCTATTTTTTGTCTTTTGGAAGCTGCATTCAACTTGACTCCCCTCTGTTATAAGCCACACACGTACAACAAACTAATGTCACAGTGGTATCGTGTACTGTAATCGAATGTAACCCAAGTTATTACCTGTTAAACAGTAGACAGCACACGCGGTGTTGATCTAATAAGGATCTCCATCGCTAGCAAATAATAACCTTTGCAGATTTGCTTTCAATTCAGTGCAGTTCCAGCCACGTTTTCAACGCTCTTTCTGTTCTTAAACGTTACAACTCCGAGTGAACCGCTTCAGATGCTCAGCGCGTGCGGCAGGGAACTGAACGACTCATTCAAACTGATTCATGAACCAATTCACTCGTTTGCCAACTGGGTTGATCAAGCCTTTGAAAAGAATTGACTCAAAAGAATGAATCATTCGCGAATGGGCATCGCTCATTGCCCAGAGAAAAGTAGACGGCGCGTTGGAATAAACTGAAGCATTATAACATTTATTGCATTAAGATAAAGTAACGAGAGGAGCGTCGCCCACAGTAACGAAGTAAAAGTACAGATTTTTCCCCAAACATTTACTCAAGTAAGAGTAGCCTATAAAGTACCCATCTTTAAATATACTCCGAAAAGTATTCGTTACCCCAAAAAATTACTCAAGTAAATGTAACGAAGTAAATGTAACTCGTTACTACCCACCTCTGCCAGTGACCAGCATCATTCTACGAGCCCCGTCTGTAATTACTGGAGTCTTTACAATCTCTCTGTCCTCCTGTCCTCCGTCTTTCCTTCCTGACAGAAGATCTGCAGCACTGAATCTGGACTGACCTCTGATTCCCACAACCAGGATCCTCACTTCATCAATATCATCATGAGAAGCTGAAAAGGAAAGTTAAATCATCACACAAAGAAAAAAAACTAATTGCCAGTAGGGTAAGAAAAATAATCGAAGATACTGTATATTCTCTGATATATTGTATGTATATATATATATACAGTGATGGGCAGTAGCATTGCTACCACTGACACAAAACCTCGTAACATCATTGGCTCCTCAAATTGTCAGTCAAACCTCATTAATCCTCATTAATCCTCCTCTCTCGTGAATGAAGTACGGCGTGCAGTTTGGAGCATCTCCGCTTGTTTGCATTCGGAAGAACTGTTGATTTAATAAGTGTAGTGTTTTCTTTACTCAAGAAACACTATATTTATAAAGGCTAATATTTTTGTATTTGAGGAGCGTTGAAGAGTGTCTCAGCATTTGTTGTCAAGTCACAGTCAAATACAGGTCAAGATGATGTTAACTACATCTCCTGCACTCCATAAAGCCACTCCCATAATAGCTGTCATCATTCAAATTAATGCACGATCTGTATAGCATGTGTGTAAGACTCAAATACAGTTATGAAGTAATAATATTATGACGAATAATTATTTCAGTGAGTAAAACTGACTGTCTATAATACTCTATTATGGACTACTTGACATTATTATATTACTTTTCAATAATTTTTTTAAATATTATATTTTTCAATGATTGTTCCTGCAATAATTTAAAAAAATTATTTTGCCTATGCCAAAATATAAATTAAATCCAGCCCTGTACACGATACTGATTTTTGTTTCTAAATTGGTTTGGAACAGATGTTGAAAAAACAACTAAACTGAACTATTATCCGCTTGACTGACAGTTTTATTGATCACTGAGAGAGAACTGGACTTGTATGATGTTGGTTCAATATAAACTAATAAATCAGTAAAAAAAAAATAACTTGGATGTAGTAAACTACTTTTGCCATTTTGCTGAAGCTAAGCTTGCTACATTTCACAGGGCTGTAGCGTTAGTGAAGTGAAGCTTCATTTAATGAAGGGTAAATATTAGCTTACTCTAAATTGCTTGAAGCACTGTAATTTTTCATTTAGATGAACAATCATGTTGCTAACAATGCTTTTATTGAATTTTCTTATCCCAGAGAACACAAACTGAAAAGATAAAGAAAAAGAGCAGCTACTAACCTTCTGAATATGTGATGTGAAATGCAAGAATCAATATTAGCAGCCAATTTGCGTTTATCTTGTTTGACTTCATCTTATAACCACAGGTATGGTCTCACAAAATGAAGTTCAAAGCTGGGTTCGTTGTGAGAAAACCAGAAAAACCCGTTATGTGTTGTACTTAAAGGTGTTGTGTCATTATCAGGTTTATGATCTGTTTTCTGTTGAATTGTGTTTTCATCATTCCTGTAATTTGACCCACAAAAGAGAAAATATCCAGTGAGCGGCAGTTATGTGTTGTGTGGACGAAAATGCCTTGTTGATGTCAGAGGAGAATGGGCAGACTGGTTAGAGATGATAGAAAGACAAAAGTAACTCTAATAGCCACTCGTTACAACCAAGGTATGCAGAAGAGCATCTCTGAACACACAACACATCAAACCCTGAAACAGATGATAGAAGACCACACCGGGGGACGCTCCTGTCAGATAAGAACAAGAAACAGAGGATACAATTCACACAGGCCACGGCCTACCTGAGTATTGTTGCTGACCATGTCCATCACTTTATGACTAAAGTGTACCCTTCTTCTGATAGCTACTTCCAGCAGGATAATGCACCATGTCACAAAGCTCAGATCATCTCAGACTGGTTTCTTGAACATGACAATGAGTTCACTCTACTCAAATGGCCTCCACAGTCACCAGATCTCAATTCAATAGAGCATCTTTGGGATGTGGAGGACAGATTCGTATCATGGATGTGCAGCCGACAAATCTGCAGACACTGCGTGATGCTATCATGTCAATATGGACCAAAGTCTCTGAGGAATATTTCCAACACCTTGTTGAATCTATGCCATGAAGAACAAAGGCAGTTTTGAAGGCAAAAGGGGATCCAACCAGTGTACCTAACAAAGTGGCCAGTGAATTAACACTAAGCAGCAACACAGCTGTTAACACAAAATTACTGTTGCTTCTCAGTTTGCGATCAGATAATTTTATTCTGCTAAACTCCTGGAAAGTTTTCAGTCCAATGATCCAGTAAGCGAATGCATTCAAGCAATCCGTCCAAAACAGTGCTAATATAAAGGAAAACAGGCTAATTACATCAGATTTTGTGGAGAGTATAGAGACTCGTGCTGCGTTTTCAGTGAATTATTCATTCCAATGTTTTTCTATTCTGTGATGGTCTCTGAAGAAACAGTCACAGAATCGAAACGTGACATGCGCTGTGTGAAGTACAGACTGAACAGATTGTCAACATCCCACCACTATTTGGCCAGATGAGACACAAACTATATTTATTCAACTGGATAACCAGTCTAGCTAGTAAAGTTCTGAAGGATGAAGACTGCTATCAAGATTAAGGCGATTGTGGTGGCGTATAGAAGTCTGTTATATTAATGCATGTATGAGTGTTCTTGACACACTGCTCTCACATTGTATTTATGCACAGGCACAGACATTTCCATACATTCCCATTATTTCCATACAGATACAGATACAGGATTTTAGAGTCCTTTTTTGGAAAGACATCTACATTTATCTTAAAAAAGCTTGCAGAAAATACAGATTTTTGAGAATCATCCTAATCTTTTGGTTTACTTTGCTGAATATAGCAAATGATGACAAAATAAATATAAAAATACTTATACAGCTTACTGTTAAACCCATTTTTTTTTCAATCTTGTCTAAAAGTCTGTTAGCACAGATGCAGTCTTTGCATTTACATTCACTGATAGCAGATGTTGTTATCTAAAGTGGCTCTTAAATGAACCTGTCAAAGCTTTTGTTTTGCAATATGTTATTTTGGCCACTAGAGGTCCCCAATGTGCCCACATGTCAACATTGTGCCTTTCGTAATCAGTTTTATTGTTTTCACATGTTTCTCATTCTGGGCTGTCTATTTAAGCTGATCACTTCCTTTGCATCTTTGCTTGGTTATTGTTCCTAAGCAAGTTGCTGCTGTAAGTCTGCTCTAGTTCCAAGATCTATTCTTTGAAAGTATTTTTGAATTGTTTTCCTGTGACTAGTTTTGCTGTTTTTCTATGAGTTTTTTTTTGGAGATTATTTTACTATTTTTGACCCTTTCTGGTCTGAAGATTTTTCTGTTTTGTAACCTAACTCTATACAAATGACATTTTGTTCCCTTTTGCTTTTTTGTTAAATAAACTCTTCTGAGTTAAGTTAAGAAGGCGTCTGACTATTGGGTTCAACTACCTTCTGTGGCTCAGCGGTAGAAATTAAGACTTTGGTATCATAGACCCAAGTTCGAGCCCCGGTCCTGACAGAATAACCAAGCCACGTTATGAACCCAGAGGCGCCAAATCCTCAAGAACTCCTTGCCACAGTTGCTCAGTATGAGTCCACAGTCCAACGCCATGAGTCAGCACTAGTTCAGCAGGAGACTTTGATGGCTAGACACTCCCAGTTGCTGTCTGATCTCATGACTTCTGTCCGTCAGATCTTTGACCGGCTGCCCTCTACCTCAGTTACTGCTTCTACTGCTGCCTCTGTACCCCTTCCAGATTCTCGAGTGCTCTCTCCTCTAAGTGAACCCCGCCTACCTCCACCACAACATTTCTCAGGTGACCCCAGTGCATGTGATGGGTTCCTGACTCAATGCTCTCTCACGTTTGAACTACAACCATCGTCCTTCCCCTCAGATCGGGCCAAGATCGCATATGTTATCACCCTCCTTTCTGGTAAAGCTCTTTCTTGGGCAACCGCGGTCTGGAAGGCACAAGCCCCCTTCTGTACAAGTTATTCTGCATTCGAAAAGGAGTTCAAGCGAGTCTTCGATCACCCCTTCAGTGGCCGACAAGCCTCAAAGAGACTTCTCACCCTCCGTCAAGGTAATGGCAGTGCAGCTGAATATGCCGTTCAGTTTCGGACCGTTGCAGCAGGGAGTGGTTGGAACAATGAGGCCCTCATGGTGTGTTTCCTTAACGGTCTGTCAGAGGCAATCAAGGATGATCTGGCTACCAGAGAACCTGCTGTTGATCTGGAAACTCTTATGGATCAAGCAATCCGGCTGGATAATCGCCTGAGAGAGAGAAGCCGGAACCGCCCATCTGTTTCCTCATTGTCTGCCAGTCCAGCTCTTGCTCAAATGCCACCAGTGCCCCAAGATTCTTCGGAACCCATGCAATTGGGTAGGGCTAGGCTTTCCCCCTCGTAACGAGACCGTCGTATGAGAGAGCGCTGTTGTCTATATTGTGGATTGTATGGTCATTTTCGCTCCACCTGCTCCGAGCTTTCGGGAAACGCCCAGTCCCGTACAGGCAGGGAAGGACTGTGACGGGAGTTACACGCACCACTTCACCTTCCAACTCTGGGGTGTTCCTTATCACACTCACTTGGAGAGAACAAAAACACAAACTCGATGCATTGATTGATTCTGGCGCTGCCGGGAACTTCATGGATGTTTCTCTTGCTAAGAGTCTCCAGATCCCTACTTATTCTCTTTCTGCACCCCTAACTGTGACAGCCTTGGATGGAAGACCATTGTCTCCCGGGAAAGTAACCCACCTCACCTTTCTCCTTGGTCTCACCACTTACCAGCACCAGGAGAGAATGTGCTTTCACCTTATACAGTCTCCAGAGTTCCCTGTTATCCTCGGTCACCCATGGCTTCTCCAGCATAATCCACACTTTGACTGGTCCACTGGCACTGTTCTCAGTTGGGGTCCCACCTGTCAGACTAAATGCTTGGCCCAGAACCCTCCTGACCCTATTCTCGAGTCCCAAGAAACCCTAGATCTGTCTCAAGTCCCTGCTCAGTACCACCACCTCAAAGCAGTGTTCAGTAAAAGGAAGGCCACCTCCTTACCACCTCATCGGCCTTATGTCTGCGCCATTGAGTTATTCCCAGGTACCTGTCCCCCCAGAGGTCGTATATTCTCTTTGTCTCTCCCTGAACGAACTGCTATGGATAGATACATTAATGAAGCTCTTGTGGCAGGCATCATCCAACCATCCACTTCCCCTGCTGGAGCTGGATTCTTTTTTGTTGGGAAGAAGGATGGCGGACTTCGACCATGTATCGATTACAGGGGCCTTAATAAGATAACCATTCGAAACCGCTATCCCTTGCCACTAATGACAACTGCATTTGAAATTCTGCAAGAAGCCTCCATCTTCACTAAGCTTGACTTGCGCAATGCCTACCATCTTGTGCGCATTAGGCAGGGAGATGAGTGGAAAACTGCCTTCAACACGCCCACTGGGCACTATGAATATTTAGTTATGCCTATTTGGCCTCACTAATGCTCCCGCAGTATTTCAAGCTCTCATCAATAATGTCCTCAGAGACATGTCAAACCAATTTGTGTTTGTCTACTTAGACGATATACTCATCTTCTCGAGTTCCCTCCAAGAGCATGTAAAACACGTCAGTAAGGTGCTGAGACGCCTTCTTGATAACCATCTTTATGTCAAACCTGAGAAATGTGAGTTTCATGTGACCAAAGTCCAGTTCCTGGGGTTCATCATCAAGCCTGGCCAAATACAAATGGATCCTCAAAAGTTTCAAGCTGTTGTGGATTGGCCCTCCCCCTCATCGGTAAAAGAGGTACAGCGTTTCCTTGGCTTTGCCAATTTTTATCGCAAATTCATCTGGAACTTCAGTACTGTGGCGGCTCCTTTATCTGCCCTCACCAAGGGGAACACAACCAACTTTTCTTGGGGACCTGAAGCAGAGTTGGCTTTCAACAAACTAAAGAACTATTTCACCTCTGCACCTATTCTCATTCTCCCTAACCCAGATAGACCATTCATCGTGGAGGTCGATGCTTCAGATGTAGGGGTTGGAGCTGTATTATCCCAGAGAGGAGAGGACAACAAGCTGCATCCATGTGCATTCCTTTCCCACCGCCTTACACCAACTGAGAGGAACTATCATGTAGGGGATCGAGAGTTTCTGGCAGTCAAGTTAGCGCTTGAAGAGTGGAGACATTGGCTTGAGGGGGCCAAACACCCATTCCAAGTACTCACGGACCACAAAAATCTGGAATATATTCAGCAGGCAAAGCGACTCAACCCCCGCCAGGCACGTTGGTCCTTATTCTTCAATAGATTCCAGTTCATCTTGTCCTACCGCCCCGGCTCTAAGAACCTAAAGCCTGATGCTTTGTCCCGAGCATATGTCAAAACTCCACAGGAAGATTGTGTTGCATCAATTATCCCCAGTTCCAAGATATTAGCTCCTATCAGGTGGAATCTGGAAGATACAGTAAAACAAGCCCAAGCCAGAGAACCAGACCCAGGAGGGGGGCCAACCCACTGTCTGTTTGTCCCTAAAGCTGTCCGCTCTCAGATCCTCCAGTGGGGACACTCCTCTCGTCTCACTTGTCATCCTGGTACCTCACGCACTCTTGAGTTCCTCCAAAGACGATTTTGGTGGCCAACTATTAAGGAAGATGTGACCGCATTTGTGAATGCATGTCCCACATGCAACCAAAATAAAATATCTCACCGCTCTCCTCAAGGGCTATTGCACCCTCTCTCCATACCTCATAGACCTTGGTCCCACCTTTCCATGGATTTTATCACTGGTCTTCCACTATCACAAGGCAACACCACTATCATGGTCATAGTAGATAGATTCTCCAAGGCCGCCAGATTTATTCCTCTGCCTAAACTACCCACCGCAAAAGAAACTGCTGAATTGGTTATAAACCATGTATTCAGAGTCTTTGGAATTTCACAAGACATCGCCTCTGATCGAGGACCCCAGTTTTCCTCCCGATTCTGGCAGGCTTTTTGCCAATCTCTGGGGGCTACAGTGAGCCTGTCTTCTGGGTTTCACCCTGAGTCCAATGGACAAACAGAGCGGCTTAATCAAGATCTTGAGACTACACTGAGATGTATGGCAGCTAACAATAAGTTAAGAAGGCGTCTGACTACTGGGTTCAACAACCTTCTGTGGCTCAGCGGTAGAAATTAAGACTTTGTCATCAGAGACCCAAGTTCGAGCCCCAGTCCTGACAGACCTGTGCCACAATGTAAGTGATTCAGATCCATCCTAAAGAGAGTATGGAGTAATATGAGAACTGCTGCAATACAATATTATAAAATTGCTAAAGATCATTATATATACATTTTATATAACAAAGACAATATTTTAAAATTCCATTTTAATTGCAAATACAAATATAGCCACAAGCGGCGATCATCGGGATCCAAGCACAAATGGCTCATGTAGACTCAATGTCTATGTCTCTAAGTGTCTCTTTAGAGAAGTATTATATATGTAATAAAGTATATGAAAATAGGCAAATAATATTGTCGCTTTCTTTCAATTTGACAGCAATACAATCAGTCATGTCTGGAAACTTGACAAACAAGGTTTCAAAATATAATTTAAATGTTTTTTTTTTTTTTTTTTACTAGAACTGTAAGTCAGTCTATTACAGTTGTTTTTATTGCTTACACAGTTTTAAAACAATGGCTAAATTTCTCAAAATTTTACATACAAAACCACAAAACAAGCTCACAACATGCAAAACATCACACATCTTTCAAAAGCAAACGCTTCATTCAAAACTATTTAAACTATTCTAAAAATTGCAGTTTTGTGTTGTAACTACACATAAAACATCAAATTGATTAACTACTGTACATACACACCAAACTACACACACATGTGAAAGATGTAAAACACTACTATTTTGTGTCATGTTCAGTGTGCACTGGAGTGTACAGGAGTTTAGCACTCACACTTGCATATGCACTAATACACTCTATTCAGTCAGTGTGTATGCACAGCTGATGGATTTTACACACGTATGGACTTGAGCTGTACTGTATAATGACATTATTGGCATTTATATTTGTTACTGTTGTGAAGCTGCTGTGAAAAAATCTATATTGTATAGAAACACTTTAGAAATAAAAATTGACTTTCTGACTTGGCTTGTAGGCACTCAGGGGTGGACTTAAGCAAATTTCAGGTATAGGGCCCCAACACAAAAACTATATATGACCCTGGAGGAAAAAAAGCAGTCATTGTCACGTTTATGTACTTGTTTCCTTATTTGGTCCTCTTCCTTTTCTTGTTTTAGTTAATTGATTGATCCTCACCTGTCTCCTGTTCTCTCATTACCTTCTGTGTGTATAAATACCCGTTCTGTTCAGTTCCTCCTCGTCCGTGATTGTTGATCGTTATCGTAATGTTGTATATCGTTGGTGTAACACAGGTTAGAATTCAGCTATTTAAGAAACAGAAAGAAAATAATATAACTTTCAAATAATTATATTTCTAATAAAATACAGGATATATTTAAACAAAA
Source organism: Carassius carassius (assembly GCF_963082965.1). Taxonomy (NCBI): domain Eukaryota; kingdom Metazoa; phylum Chordata; class Actinopteri; order Cypriniformes; family Cyprinidae; genus Carassius; species Carassius carassius. Next base: position 2,169,127 of record NC_081797.1, read on the forward strand.
AGCTTAACGTCATTGCAGTTTAAAATAATAAATTAATAAAATGACTAAATGCCTAATTAACATAATCACTCTGGACGGAGATTGCGCGTGACGTCATTGAGACGAGACGCGAAAGCAACGAGAGACACACACATTGCTGATCGCGAGAGGAAAAAGCTAAGATGAATCTGAGGCAAATATCTAAATAATCCTTTCTAATATTCGAATAATATGATGTATAATATGTTGCAGACCTATTATTTAACTATATTGGGTTACTTTTAGAACGTGATTGTTGATATTGCCGCTGATGATTGTTGATTGAGAACCCCTGTGAAATCCAATGTGGGTTAAAAGCATATGAACCCCGGATTTGGTGAGTTTCTAAGTAATATTTGTTCATCTTACTGAAAACTGAATGTTATAATTGTTTATTGAAGTTCTGAAGTGTTTTATGTTTGTAATAGTTTCTGAAGGAGTGTGAAATGTGATGTAATATTCCAATTAAGCACTTACATGCTATATTGTGCATAATTACATATTCTGATATGTTTTATCTATGCTGAATAAGAAAGAAAAGGGTTTTTGAATACTATTTTCATATAGATTGATAGATGATTGATGAGTGTGTAGTGTGTGTATATTGTGTTGTTCTAAAGGAAATGGTGTGTAAATGCTTTTGAAACTTAAGACGCTGTTTGTATGAACAGGTCAGGTTTTTTTGGTGTGATTGGATCAAACCCTTCATACGATGAGATGGCGAGCCTCCCAACTGAATCTCTGTGAATTTGAGAAGTGCGGATGGAGTAAACCTGTGCGTTCCAATGGATTAGTGCTTCTACTGATCACGTGGAATCCAGTTCATTGCATATATTCTGATCGGTAGGATCGGACTTTTCCTTAAGCGATCATTTTGCACCATTGACTGTTGAAACGAAGCTTTCATCTACACCAAGAGACTTTTGCACACACTAACATATTTTTTCCACTTTGGATGACAAAGAAACATTTATTTATACACAGACTGAGAAGTTATTGACTTATATTGTTGGAATTATTTTCGAATTGTTTCAAATTGAACTATTGTGATATTATACTTTTCTTTTATTATTTCAATTGTTTTAATTTGGGTTCATATTTTCTATGATCTTTTATATAAAGATAGAAAAACCCTAAATATAAGAAAAGCTCTTATTAAACTAACAGTTAGTAAAACTAAATATCTATAAACCAAAATAGAAACTAAACAACTGAAATATAAGTCGAAGACCTAGAAACAAATAGAAAGAAAAGCTAAACCTATTTAAATAGAGAGCAGAGCTCAAAGATAATAAAAAGAACAACAAGGGATTGAAAAGAACAATTATTTCATTTGTTTTATTTATTTTTCTTCTATTGTTGTTGTGGTTGTATTACATTTGTTTTTTTATTATTACTTTTGCACTAACAAAATACATCTGAGTCATTTCCAGCTATTATCTGTATCCTTGTGTGCCTTGATTACTTACCCTCCTGTAACGAACCTAGTCACTGGTCCAATATCAGGTGTCTAAAGTGACCTGTCCCTTAGTCAAGTAACTTTTTATGCTACAAAAGTGGCGAGCCAGCAGCCAGGAGTGGTATAGTTTGTAAATTTAAAAATTTTGAAGGGCACAAAAGAAAAATCAAAATCAAACTAAGTGGTGCAAATAGAGTCAAAATGGAAGTTATTGAGCTTGAAAACATTGTAATTGAAAACTCGGTAATAATTAGTGGACTGACCGACACAGAAATTGACGAAGATCTAACTGACTTCCTAAACAAATATGGTCATATCCATAGACACCTTACCATAGACGATCCCAAATCGCCTTACCATAAAGAAGTCATCGTAGAGTATGGAAGTTGTTCTGCAATAGTAGCTCTCAAACCCCTGTTGCCCTACACTTTCAAGAGCCCACACGATGTTGCTTACCACATAAAGCTTCTATCAAATGTCTATACCTCAGCAGTAACTGAAAGTTCCACAACCCATTATTTTGCTGAATTGAAGAGGATAGCAAAGCTCAGTGGCAGAACTTTCGACAATCTCTTGAAAGAGCAGCTTCTTGCAAACGCGACTGATGTCGCTGACAATCCGGCTAATGCCAATGATCTTGAGTCATCTCAAATGACTGGTCACTCTTCCTCTGACATTCCGCTTCCAACCAAGCGAACTGAGCATTCAGATGAGAGACGAAACTCAGATACAGTCCAAAAAACTAGTACAGGAAGTTTTTCACCCACACTTGAGCCAAAAGATGTGAACCCACCTGAAGTCCAAAGGATGATCATTGAGCATATTTTGAAAAGTGATGGCGCTTCAACCTCTAATGCATCGATCAGGCTAAGAGTGTTCTCAGGCAAAGTTCCCCGACCTGTTGGCGAAGTTGATTATGACACCTGGCGGAACAGTGTAGAGTTAATTCTCCAAGATCCTTCACTGTCTGACTTACATCGTTCCAGAAAGATATTAGACAGCCTGCTGCCGCCAGCGTCAGAGATTGTTAAGCAGTTAGGTGCAAAAGCTTTACCTGCTGCTTACCTTGATGTCCTAGATTCTGCTTTTGACACCGTAGAAGATGGTGATGATCTATTTGCTAAGTTTCTGAACACGCTGCAGAATGCAGGGGAAAAACCTTCTTTGTACTTGCAACGATTGTACACCAACCTTCTCAAAGTGATGAAAAGAGGCGGTATTCCTGTTGATGAAGCTGACCGACAGCTCCTGAAACAATTCTGCCGGGGCTGTTGGGATGACACGCTAATAGGCAACCTTCAGCTTGAACATAAAAGGAACAAACCACCTCCATTTCCTGAGCTACTTCTGCAGTTGCGCAGTGAAGAAAACAAATACTTCACAAAAGAAAGTCGCATGAAGCAGCACTTAGGAGTGCAGAGACAAAGAGCCAGTTCCCATGTCGTCACTGCTAATTATCTTGATCTGAATCACAATGAAGTGTCAGAACATACAGAAGTTGCCGAATTAAAGAAACAAGTCGCTAAACTTCAGAGCCAGCTTGCTAAGCAGAAGAGCAAAACGACAAGACAAAGTGAATTGTCATCAAATGATGCTGTTCTTGAGCTAAAGCAGCAAGTTTCAGAGCTCCAGAGTCAGATGACAAAGCTCAGTGTACAAAAGAACTCTGAGTCGAAGAGCAATTCAAGTAAATCAAAGCAAACGCACACACAAGTTCGCAAAGACCCTCCTACAACTCACCATAAACAACCTCACAGGCCTAAGCCAGGCTATTGCTTCCGATGTGGCGAGGATGGACATGTTGTTTCAATTTGTGAAAATGACCCAAACCCGTCTCTTGTAACTGATAAGAGAAAGCAGTTGAAAGAACGTCAAGTCCTATGGGATAGTGAGTATGGTCCAAGTTCCTCAGAAACTTTAAACGCCGCCCAGCCCTGGTAGCGAGACGTACGAGGGCTGTCACTTGTCAGAATAGTCTCAAGAAACCAGTGAACATCAGCAACTTAAAGTCCCATGGTATAAACCGTCTAGTTGATCTACCCAAAGGATTAATTGGTACAAAATGCACTGCTCAAGTGAACATTGAGGGAAAACCTTGTTCTTGTCTACTTGACACAGGGTCACAAGTGACCACCATTTCCCATTCGTTTTATGAGCAGAATTTGCCTGGACTAAGCATAACTTCCCTAGATGACCTGCTGGAAATAGAAGCAGCCAATGGTCAAGCAGTACCCTACTTGGGGTTTGTTGAAGTAAAAATTGCATTCCCCAGAGACTTTCTTGGATCTGACGTTGAAGTGTCTACTCTTGCCCTGGTTATTCCAGAAACCGGAGGCACTGCTCAACCAAAGGTGCTAATAGGCACGAACACCTTGGATCTCGCATATGACAAACATCTTGAAACGAATGATTCAGTCTGTCGAGCCGTCCCATTTGGTTACCGAGCTATAATCCAGACCATCGAGCACAGACGCCAACAGAAAGTAGACAGCAGCATAGGAATCGTTAGGCTTCCTGATGTTACCCCTACTGTTGTTCCTGCGGGTCAAAATGTTGTTCTTGAAGGAGTGGTGAGTGTAAAGGGACAAGTAGCTGAAAAATGGGCTGTGATGGAACCCCCTTCAAATTCACCTTTTCCAGGAGGATTGCTAGTTGCCAGTTGCTTACTCAACCTACCTCAGCATCCATTGCGTAAAGTTCCAGTGGTGTTGAAGAATGAGACAGAGCATGATATCATCATCCCTGGAAAAAGTGTGATTGCAGATATTCATGCACTGCAGAAAGTGATGTCGGACAATATTGTGCAAGCTGATTGTTCAGAGTCAAGTAGCCATGAAAAATCCACCAAAGAACTTTGCTTTGATTTCGTTGATTCCAGTTTGCCAGAAGAGTGGAAAAGAAGAATCACTCAGAAACTGCGCACCATGCCCGAGGTCTTTGCATTGCACGACATGGATGTTGGACAAACAAGCAAAGTGAAACACACAATCAAATTACACGACGAAACCCCCTTCAAGCACAAAGCAAGGCCGATCCATCCCAACGACCTTGAAGCTGTCCGCAGACATTTAGAGGAATTATTAGATGCTGGTATCATCCGTGAATCAGAGTCATCCTTCTCTTCCCCTATTGTTGTAGTAAGGAAGAAGAACGGCGATATAAGACTTTGCATCGACTACCGCAAGTTGAATACGCAGACCATCAAGGATGCATATGCCTTACCCAACTTGGAGGAAACCTTTTCAGCACTTCGAGGTTCAAAATGGTTCTCAGTGCTCGACCTCAAATCTGGGTATTACCAGATCGAACTAGAAGAGAAAGACAAACCCAAGACCGCTTTCGTTTGCCCATTAGGTTTTTGGGAGTTTAATAGGATGCCCCAAGGTATCACAAATGCTCCCAGCACATTCCAAAGGCTGATGGAGAAGTGCATGGGTGACATCAACCTCTCGGAAGTCCTAGTGTTCTTGGACGATTTGATTGTCTTCTCAGATACCCTAGAAGAGCATGAAAGACATCTTCTTCATGTTTTAGGACGTTTGAGGGATTATGGATTAAAGCTTTCGTTGGAGAAGTGCAAGTTTTTCCAGACGTCAGTAAAATATCTCGGTCACATAGTCTCAGAAAACGGTGTGGAGACGGATCCCCAGAAAATAGAAGTCATCAAGACCTGGCCAAGTCCGAAGAACTTGAAAGAGTTGCGTTCCTTCCTGGGTTTCTCTGGTTATTACCGCCGATTTATTAAGGATTATGCAAACATCGTCAAGCCATTAAATGAACTTACCGTGGGATATCCTCCGCTTCAGAAAAGTTGCAGGACGAAAAGTAAGGAAAGGACTTACCTTGACCCCAAAGAACTTTTCGGAGGGCGATGGACAGCTGACTGTCAACAAGCATTCAAAACGCTCATCTCAAAACTTACCGAAGCACCAGTGTTAGGATTCGCAGATCCTGGGTTGCCGTATGTGTTACACACAGACGCAAGTACCACCGGACTAGGTGCAGCGCTCTATCAGGAGCAAGAGGGAGTGCTACGAGTAATTGCATACGCCAGTCGAGGGTTGTCAAGAAGTGAAGCCCGGTATCCTGCTCACAAGCTGGAATTCCTAGCCTTGAAGTGGGCAGTGACTGAAAAGTTTTGCGATTACCTCTATGGAAACACTTTCAAGGTGATCACAGATAGCAACCCCCTTACTTATGTTTTAACTTCAGCCAAGTTGGATGCAACAAGCTATAGGTGGTTGTCTGCTTTGTCTACCTTTTCCTTTACTCTCCAGTATCGACCTGGAAAGAACAATCTGGATGCGGATGCACTTTCGAGACGACCCCATGGTGATCTGGTAAATGATCCTACATCTCAAAAGGAACAAGATCGAATACGGCAGTTTACTTTGTACCATTCACCTGAAACGGCCAATTCCATCTCAGTTTCCATGGATGCAATCCAAGCAGTCTGTGAAAAACACTCCTTACATCAAGCAGGTGGCAGTAATGGTATCACTCTCGTTGAATCACTTTCCATGAGTCCAGATGCAATTCCTGAGGATTACGAGCAAATGGAAGGATCTTCTGTTGTTCCCTGCATGTCGGAAAAGGAATTGAAAGAAAAGCAGAGAAATGATCCAGCCATGCGGGAAATAATCATTCAGTTGGAATCAGGATGTACTGTCTTACCTGTACTTAGACGTGAGCTTCCAGAACTTCCTTTTCTGTTGAGAGAATGGAGAAGACTTGAGTTAAAAGATGGTATTCTCTATCGCAAAAGAGCCCATGGAGACTGTACAACTTACCAGCTTGTTCTACCACTTGACTTAAGAGCCATGATCATGGAGAGTCTACACGATAATATGGGTCACATGGGAATAGAACGGACCCTTGATCTCATCCGGTCCCGATTCTATTGGCCCAGAATGGCCATGGATGTCGAAAATAAAGTCAAGACCTGTAATCGCTGTGTGTGTAGAAAGACCTTACCGGAAAGAGCTGCACCTCTAGTGAACATCCAAGTCACCCGGCCACTAGAGTTAGTGTGCATGGACTTTTTGTCATTGGAGCCTGACCGTAGCAACACCAAAGATATCTTGGTGATAACAGACTTCTTCACCAAGTATGCGGTCGCAGTTCCCACCCCAAACCAAAAAGCCAGAACTGTCGCAAAGAGTCTGTGGGAGAATTTTATAGTTCACTATGGTGTGCCTGAAAAGCTTCACAGCGACCAAGGACGTGACTTTGAGTCCAGGACAATCAAAGAACTTTGTGACATTGCTGGTATCAGGAAGGTTAGAACTACACCGTACCATCCTAGAGGGAACCCGGTCGAGCGTTTCAACCGCACGCTGCTAGGAATGCTCGGTACCTTGGAAACTAAAGAGAAAACCCGATGGAAAGACTTTGTTAAACCACTTGTACATGCCTACAATTGTACAAAGCATGAAACAACAGGATTCACACCGTACGAGCTGATGTTCGGACGACAGCCAAGATTGCCAGTTGACTTGATTTTCAACACTACAGTGAGTCAAGACAATCCTAAGTTCCATTCACAGTATGTGCAATCACTGAAAACTCATCTTCAAGAGAGCTACAAATTAGCTCAGAAGAATGCAGCCAAATCTGCAGAGAGAAACAAAATCCGTTTCGACCGTAAAGTAACAGAGTCATCTCTCGAGGAAGGTGACCGTGTCCTGGTCAAAAATGTGAGAGTACGCGGAAAACACAAATTAGCTGACAGATGGGATCCCGTGGTACACATTGTAGTGAGTCGTGCTGGTGAATTACCTGTCTATACAGTGAAGCCTGAAAGACAAGATGGTCCCTTACGGACATTACACAGAGATTTGTTGTTACCTTGTGGATTCTTATCTCCGCTGATGGAGGATGACACTGATGTAACAAAACCTCAGAGAAAACGAGTAACCAGACAAAACAGAGATGAGGAAACTGATGAATGTCAGGAAAACTATCAAAGTTCTGATGAAGATGACTATGTACCCCAATTCTCTGAAGTTCCAGCCGTCCCTACACAAAGGGTCATCAGAGAGTACAATGTGGTCAGAGAACCTAAAGTTGTTTCTTCTAACTCTGATGCTGAAATTCAATCATCTGTTCCAAGTCATGGTACAGAGACTGTGAATGCAAAAAACATACCCAGAAGAGATGATTCATCCGAAATGGAACGCTTACCTGATATGCAGTACTTACCTGAAATCCAGTCTTCATCCTGTGGGACAGGACCTGTAAAGGAAAACCTGAAAGAAAGAAGCCACTTACCTCAAGTAGAGCAGCAATCACTGGATGTACCTGATGGAAACGAGAAGGACAATGACACACAAGCTGTTGAAGTTGAGGAAAGTGTACATGATGTTCCATTGAGGAGAAGGAGAACAGAATCAGCTGAATCTGCTGAACTTACTGAACCTGGGGAAGAAACAGATCAAAGTACAAGTGAGGATGAAATTCAGTTAAGAAGGTCCAAAAGAGTGAAGCAGAAGTCAAAAAGACTGACTTACCCGGAAATGGGAAACCCAATGATATCCATTATCCAATCCCTGCTTCAAGGACTGAACACTGCTTTTGTAGAAACACTTGCAGAACATCCCAAACCAGTTAGACACCCCAAGCTCTAAAGTCTTAGGTTTTAGCTATGCAAAGGGACTTGCATAGATTTAAGAGGGGAGGGTGTAACACAGGTTAGAATTCAGCTATTTAAGAAACAGAAAGAAAATAATATAACTTTCAAATAATTATATTTCTAATAAAATACAGGATATATTTAAACAAAAAGCTTAACGTCATTGCAGTTTAAAATAATAAATTAATAAAATGACTTAATGCCTAATTAACATAATCACTCTGGACGGAGATTGCGCGTGACGTCATTGAGACGAGACGCGAAAGCAACGAGAGACACACACATTGCTGATCGCGAGAGGAAAAAGCTAAGATGAATCTGAGGCAAATATCTAAATAATCCTTTCTAATATTCGAATAATATGATGTATAATATGTTGCAGACCTATTATTTAACTATATTGGGTTACTTTTAGAACGTGATTGTTGATATTGCCGCTGATGATTGTTGATTGAGAACCCCTGTGAAATCCAATGTGGGTTAAAAGCATATGAACCCCGGATTTGGTGAGTTTCTAAGTAATATTTGTTCATCTTACTGAAAACTGAATGTTATAATTGTTTATTGAAGTTCTGAAGTGTTTTATGTTTGTAATAGTTTCTGAAGGAGTGTGAAATGTGATGTAATATTCCAATTAAGCACTTACATGCTATATTGTGCATAATTACATATTCTGATATGTTTTATCTATGCTGAATAAGAAAGAAAAGGGTTTTTGAATACTATTTTCATATAGATTGATAGATGATTGATGAGTGTGTAGTGTGTGTATATTGTGTTGTTCTAAAGGAAATGGTGTGTAAATGCTTTTGAAACTTAAGACGCTGTTTGTATGAACAGGTCAGGTTTTTTTGGTGTGATTGGATCAAACCCTTCATACGATGAGATGGCGAGCCTCCCAACTGAATCTCTGTGAATTTGAGAAGTGCGGATGGAGTAAACCTGTGCGTTCCAATGGATTAGTGCTTCTACTGATCACGTGGAATCCAGTTCATTGCATATATTCTGATCGGTAGGATCGGACTTTTCCTTAAGCGATCATTTTGCACCATTGACTGTTGAAACGAAGCTTTCATCTACACCAAGAGACTTTTGCACACACTAACATATTTTTTCCACTTTGGATGACAAAGAAACATTTATTTATACACAGACTGAGAAGTTATTGACTTATATTGTTGGAATTATTTTCGAATTGTTTCAAATTGAACTATTGTGATATTATACTTTTCTTTTATTATTTCAATTGTTTTAATTTGGGTTCATATTTTCTATGATCTTTTATATAAAGATAGAAAAACCCTAAATATAAGAAAAGCTCTTATTAAACTAACAGTTAGTAAAACTAAATATCTATAAACCAAAATAGAAACTAAACAACTGAAATATAAGTCGAAGACCTAGAAACAAATAGAAAGAAAAGCTAAACCTATTTAAATAGAGAGCAGAGCTCAAAGATAATAAAAAGAACAACAAGGGATTGAAAAGAACAATTATTTCATTTGTTTTATTTATTTTTCTTCTATTGTTGTTGTGGTTGTATTACATTTGTTTTTTTATTATTACTTTTGCACTAACAAAATACATCTGAGTCATTTCCAGCTATTATCTGTGTCCTTGTGTGCCTTGATTACTTACCCTCCTGTAACGAACCTAGTCACTGGTCCAATATCAGGTGTCTAAAGTGACCTGTCCCTTAGTCAAGTAACTTTTTATGCTACATTGTTGATGTATCGTTGTTGAATGTATGCTAAATGTAATCTTGTTAATATAGTCTGTACCCCCTTTGTCATCAGTAAACTCCTTATTTGTTCCAGATCCTCTTCTCTCCCTTTGTTTTACATTTAGCACTACCTCATCTGTAACAGAATCACGGACCTAAACAGTATAGTTTATTTAGCGGCGTTTTTCTTTCTTTTTGGTTTTTTTATTTTTGTTTTCCACCCTCTCCCGGAATGGCCATCCCAGCAGTCCGTCTCCTATGCCTGGAGCAACTGGACCGTTCGCTGGAGGACCACACCAGGGACTTTTTAGATCTGGCGTGCCTTACTCACTTCCCCGACTGCTCGCTCTCTAACTTTTTCTATACCGGCCTGAGCGAGCGGAGTAAGGCACGCCTACCAGCGAACGGTCCCCGAGAGGATTTCGCCGCTTTTGTGGAGTGGGTGCTGGAGATGTAATGAAAAGGATGAGAAATGGATGGAAGAAATGGATCTTTGTGGACCATCAGCACCGCTGAAGAGGATATCTCCAGCCCCACTCCCGACCCAAAGACCAGCCAGCCACCATCAAGCCACACGGAGCCAGAGCCCACCGCAGCCGTAGAACCCGAGCAAATTCAGGACGTCGAGAGCGGGACTGACCAGGTGTGTGAGCCGGCAACACCGTGCATCGTGGGAGTCCTCGTGGAGATCGAGGGCGTGGAGGAAAGCCCTGCCCACACTCCTGCGACTGAGGGTGAGCTCTATGCGATCTCGGGAAATTTGGAGCAACTTATGGATCTAATGGACTGGTCTATGGAGGTAATTCCTGCATCCCCTGTTTTTCCGCTGGTTCCATCCAGCCCTGATCCCCTTGTATATCCTCTCAGTCTCCCACTCCTACCTCCTCCAGTCAGCTCCGCTGGTTCCGCCCAGCTATGAATTTTCTGTTTCTCCGCTGGTTCCGCCCAGCCCTGAATTCTCTGTTTCTCTGCTGGTTCCGCCCAGCCCTGAATTTTCTGTTTCTCTGCTGGTTCCGCCCAGCCCTGAATTTTCTGTTTCTCCGCTAGTTCCGCCCAGCCCTGAATTTTCTGTTTCTCCGCTGGTTCCGCCCAGCCCTGAATTTTCTGTCTCTCCGCTGGTTCCGCCCAGCCCTGAATTTTCTTTTTCTCCGCTGGTTCCGCCCAGCTCTGAATTTCCTGTGTCCCCGCTGGTTTCGCCCAGCTCTGAATTTTCTGTCTCTCCGCTGGTTCCGCCCAGCTCTGAATTTCCTGTGTCTCTGCTAGTTCCGCCCAGCTCTGAATTTTCTGTCTCTCCGCTAGTTCCGCCCAGCTCTGAATTTCCTGTGTCCCCGCTGGTTCCGCCCAGCTCTGAATTTTCTGTGTCTCCTGTACTCCCTCCCAGCCTCCCTCTCCCACCTCCTCCTAGACCTGCCAGTTCCTCTGCTCCACTTCCGCTGGTTCCGTCCAGCCCTGATTCTCCTGTGTTTCCTCCCTTCCTTCCTCTCTCTCCTCCTCCTAGAACAGCCCGTTCATCGACCTCATCAGCTGGTGCCCCCTGGTGTCGTCGGCCCCTTCACCATGGCTCCTCCCGCCGTCGACTCCACCATGGATCTCCGTCCTGGCTGGTCTCTGGTGGACCATCTGGCTCCTCCTGCTCCGGGCTCCTCCCTGGCTCCTCCCTCCATCCACTCCGCCCTGGTCCCTACCTCCATGCTCCCTCGTCACCTGCTCCTGGCCTGCTCCTCGCCCGCCTCCAGAACCCCCACCCTCCCTCCGCTGGTATTCCTCTTGCGGTGCGAGGATGCACCGTTCCGGGAGGGGGCGAACTGTCACGTTTATGAACTTGTTTCCTTATTTGGTCCTCTTCCTTTTCTTGTTTTAGTTAATTGATTGATCCTCACCTGTCTCCTGTTCTCTCATTACCTTCTGTGTGTATAAATACCCGTTCTGTTTAGTTCCTCCTCGTCCGTGATTGTTGATCGTTATCGTAATGTTGTATATCGTTGTTGATGTATCGTTGTTGAATGTATGCTAAATGTAATCTTGTTAATATAGTCTGTATCCCCTTTGTCATCAGTAAACTCCTTATTTGTTCCAGATCCTCTTCTCTCCCTTTGTTTTACGTTTAGCACTACCTCATCTGTAACAGTCATAAGTAGCACAGGTATATTTGTAGCAATAGCCAGGAGCACTTAGTGATTTGGGTCCTACATTTTTAAATTTAAAAACATGAGATGCAATCGGATGGGGGACAAAAACCCACCAGAAAGTTGACCTTGCATTAATTTTACATGGCTTTCTAAACATGCGGCTCTCTTGTGCGAGACGCAAGTCCAACGGTGTCTCTCTAGAAAATGTTCTGTGTAAACCGATTGGTTTCAGTTTTGATGTAAACAAGATCTTCTCCACATTGATGTTCTCTTTTTTCTTGTGGTTTCAACTAACTGGATAGGCTAACATAAACCTTATAATCCAGTGTCATCACCTCTGGGGAAGTCGTGGCCTAGTGGTTAGTGAGTATGACTCAGGTTGTGGGTTTGAGTCTCGGGCCGGCAATAACATGACTTAGGTGCCCTTGAGCAAGGCACTGAACCCCCAACTGCTTCCCAGGCACTGCAGCATAAATGATTCCCCCTGCTCCGGGTGTGTGTTCACTGCTGTGTGTGTGTGCACTTTGGATGGGTTAAATGCAGAGCACAAATTCTGAGTATGGGTCACCACACTTGGCTGTATGTCACGTCACTTAATCCTGTGCACCACTGATAAAGATCAAGTATACTTCGGCTGTCTGCATTGTCATTTTCGTCATCCGCGGGCAGGATGATATAGCATTTCCAGAAAATGAAAATGTTCACGCATTTGTTCTGCTCGAATGCTCCCCCCCATCATAAATACTGGAATGTTCCTATTGTACTGCACAGTGTGCAAGAGCGAAAATTTGAAGAGAAAAAAAGAATGTGGCTCCCACAAGTCATTTTTTTCCCACAAACTCCTACAGTTAGTGCTGCTCCAACAGAAGCAGCAGCCTCTCTCCCATGTCTACCAGACACAGGGATGAATTTACTCACAGTCCCGGGAAATGATGACAATGTGCAGGTGAGTGTAGCCTGCGAACATGAACAGCACACAAACGCGAATAGCACAGAGGGAGTTTTAATGAATGATGATCCTGCTTTCTGGCCGAAACACCTGTCAGATAATGAATGCTGTGAGCTTATTAAGAGATGGCCCATTAAAATAAAGGAACATTTCCCAGTGAACAGTGATGGCTGACGGTTCACAAACAGCAATTAATTCATTAATATTTAAAATCGGTGAAAAGATTAGCTGATCGTGGTTAGTATAGAGGGTAAAAAAATGACTGTTCTGTGTGTTTTAGCTGTGGCATCTTTAATAACTGCTCCAATGTGTTCAGTGGTGATGGATATAGTAATTGGAAGAATTTGTCTTACCAAAATGCATGAAAGGTCTTCGGACCACAAGAAACACATGGAGAATTGGCACAGTTTGTCAGAAAGGCTAAAAACCAACACAGCCATTGATTGGGTTAGCCAGGAATGATTTTCTCTGGAAGTAAAACACTGAAGAAGGTTTTAGATTGTTTGATTCTGATTGGCTGTTTGAACCTGGCATTGGAAATTTTCATGGGAAAAATTGAATGAATGTCTCAGTTTGACCCTGTAATGTGGGAGCACCTGTGGAGAATACAAGCCAACAGTGTTGGGGTAGTTACTTTTAATTTAATTTTTCTGGATTAAATTTTTTTTTCTGTTTTATTTTTTTCTCAACTCCTTTTTAATGGTTAAATTTAATTGTATTAATCAAAAAGCATGTTTTGATGTAAACAAGATCTTCTCCACATTGATGTTCTCTTTTTTTCTTGTGGTTTCAACTAACTGGATAGGCTAACATAAACCTTATAATCCAGTGTCATTGCCTCTGGGGAAGTCGTGGCCTAGTGGTTAGTGAGTATGACTCAGGTTGTGAGTTTGAGTCTCGGGCCAGCAATAACATGACTTAGGTGCCCTTGAGCAAGGCACTGAACCCCCAACTGCTCCCCAGGCACTGCAGCATAAATGATGCCCCCTGCTCCGGGTGTGTGTTCACTGCTGTGTGTGTGCACTTTGGATGGGTTAAATGCAGAGCTCGAATTCTGAGTATGGGTCACCATACTTGGCTGTATGTCACGTCACTTAATCTTGTGCGAGATGATAAAGGTCAAGTATACTTCAGCCGTCCGCATTGTCAATTTCGTCACCCGCGGGTAGGCAATTTTTTGGGACAGTGCAGACGGTGCGCGAACGTGAGGTGAATGATGTGACAGAAGTGTTACTGCGTGTCAAGCTTGCCCGCCTTGTTTTGCATTCGAATGTGGATTTTTATTTTAAATTCGTCAAATATTAAACATTCAAAAACAATTTACAGTCTTACTTCATTGAGATCACATATATTCAGATGCTTTCTTTCAGCAGTCCTATTGCACTTTCACTATAGCAGTGTTTCCTCTTTATCTGTTTAATACATTCATATATTCAAAATGATCTGCTGTCCTGTAGCAGGGAAGTGAATCTTGGCAACTCACTTCATGTTTTATGTGATTGGCTGTTTTTGTGAAAATCATACTTATATGTTCACAGACTATAGTGCTAATCATTAACTTAGTCAACTTAATCAACAATCAGCTAATAAAGAAAATTAAAGCAATAATTTTGAGACCAAACCTAGTGATTTTTATGCTTTTGTCAATTCAGAAACTTGCTTTTTGGGACAGACCGCAGGTTAAAAAGATGGAATTAACCTTGGTCAGACCGGAGGAGCCGTCGCCGTCCACCGGGCGGGGGAGGATTGTCGCGTCGTCCGCCGAGGGCCGTCCAGTGCCACCGCCAGGCACCGCGGAGGAAATCACCCAGTTGGTGGAGGGCCGAGCAGCAGTGCGTCTGGGAACCGGAATTTTTATTATTTTTTTCCTCTCTCCCCTCTCTCGTCTCTGTCGCTCCTCCTTCCATCTCCTTTTCTCTCGTCTGTCCTACCCCCAGGTTCCCGCAGGTCCCCGTGAGTGGTCCCCCCCGGAGGGAGGGGGGGGGGGGGGTAGAGCGCAGTCTCGAGGGTACCCCCCGGCCTGCGAGGGGCGATGGGGGTATGTGACGAGTGGGGCGGGGCCGAGAGAGGTGGGAACACGAGCGAGGCCGTTGGAGTGATTGGGAAATCAGCGACACCTGCGACCCACCACCGGTCTCGAGTCCCACAGAGGAGATGGAAGGATATAAAACTGGAGCGACGACAGTGAAGGACGAGAGAGGACCAGGCCTGGGCTTTGTTTTATGTTTTGCTTTTATTTTGTGCGCATCAGTCGTCCGTGAGGGGCTGATGCGCTGTTTTGTGTTTATTTTATTATTAAAGTTTCATTTGATTGTCCGCCGATTCTCGCCTCGTTTTTCCCGACGATTACAAAGGTTTTAATTATTACACATATATTTTCCAACCCAGCTCTCAGCCCTGTTGCAACTGTCGTTGTTTAGGTACCTTAAACACGCACGTTCAGTCTCTGAGTCATCGCTGCTACCAGGAGATGAAGAGAGCTGAGATCCATATCACCTAGCACATCTTCGTTTCTGCCACCCCAGAGTGCTAGCACGACCAGTGCCATTGCTTGGAGGGTGCCAGCGCCTCTGCCATGCGAGTGGATGATATCCCCAAAGACTCCTAGCAATGGTATACCTTTAGTGGTAGTCAGGGCCATAGCTTGGGTTTGCGGGGCCCCAGTGCAGGTTGTACCAGTGGGCCCTTTTTGAAATTGTTTATTTAATATGTTCATTCTATTTATTTATTTGTGCTATTTGCACAATGTTTAAGTTGTTTCATGTTTGTAGGGGTCCATTTACAGAAAACAAATAATTAAATGTAAAACAGCACTGCATAGTCTACACTAAAAATTTAATTAATAGTCAAACCAAAATGTATTCAGACACCATCAACATTTCTTACATTATCACAGTTTATTTGCTCTAGTTTATAAAATGGTAATAAAATATGAAAAGAACTCAGAGTTGAACTGTTAGAACAAATTCATCTTAATAATGTCAGATAACTTTGATAGAAAGATATGTAATGGATTACAATCAACCGAAACTTCAGGCAAATGTTAGTATGGCAATATTTACAAACTATCAATACTTTGTTGAACACTTGCCAAGCAATGCTTAATTTTGTTCAGTCTGTGGTGTGAAAAGGTTGTATTAGCTATTCAGGTAAAAAAACACATAAGCAAAACATGGTGAGGTCAAAATGTCTGAATAAATTTTGGTCCCATTTTTTTTTTATATCAATTTCACTAGTAGTCCACTGTATGAAGAATTTTTGGGTATAATATGTCACAGTTCTATTTATTTTGCTATACTCACTTACCTAAATGAATTATCGTGTCCTGCACCTATTAAAACTTTTTTTTTTTTTTCAAAAATAAAATATGGTGTCTGAATAATTTTTAGATTGACTGTGGATTTATTCTTGTTAAAGCTACAAAGTAATTCAGTCGAGAGCAGTGATTTTCTTTCTTTCATTTTCTTGGATTAACATTACAGCAGCCAGTAGCTAAATTAGTCTTGGTCACTTTGAAAGACAATGAATGCATCCAATATAATACACATCCGATTTTTTTCTTAACTGTTTACTTTCACGTAAGACATAACCGACAGTTTTTTTGAACATACTTTCAAAGACAGGTATTTTGACATATTTTGTATGTTTTTCTCGGTACAAGAGCAAAAAGAGGCTAATTCTGTGTTCAAGTGTTTTGAGACGCCTCTCTCTGCGTGAGCTCTGAACACCAGAACACTGCGGGTGTTAAAATAAATAAATAAAATAAAATAAAATAAAATAAATAAATACTTCCAAATCACTGATTCAAGTCAGATTTTTTATATTAGCCGATTGTTCCCCAGGTTACACATTGCTTAGAACTTAATTTGAACAACTTAAAATTTTCTCAGTATTTTGATTTTTTTGCACCCCCAGATTCCAGTTTTTCAAATAGTTGTATATCTGCCAAATATTGTCCTCCTAATAAACCATAGATCAACCGAAAGCTTATTTATTAGCTTTCAGATTATGTATAAATCTCAATTTAAAAAAACTGAAACTTAAGAATGGTTTTGTGGTCAAGGGTCACATATATGAATTGTTTTCTACCAAAAGACATCTAAAGATCCGTAAAAGAAGGCCAACAAAATGAAGAATATAGTGAATTTGACAGTCAGGACATTTCATAACAAGTAAATGACATCTAAACAAAGAGTTAAGATTTAACTTAAAAAAAAAAAATATTAAGAATTAAATGTTTCAAAAATTCATATACAGTACATGCGTAACAGGATAATACTGTAATTTTTGTTTTTATGTTAAAAGATTTTAAATATTATTTTTAAACATAATACATCATGTGAAATTACACTGTACAATGGTAAAGAAACATTAATATGTTTTAAATATTAACTATATAATATAAACCGGGACAAAAACAAGCATCACAGATTTAACAAAATGTATATACTACATATAAAATATCCCACTTAATACAGTACAAAGCAATGTTGTGGGCCAATTTGCACATGCTTACATACTGTTTACAAAACTGTTAAACTTACGTTCAAAACAATAACATAATACAAAACTGAATAAGACAGCAATTTGCTACATTTCTACAGTAATATTTGAATGAAATATATTTTAAATCTTAAAATTAAATGCTATAAAAACAATTGGACAATTAGTAGATTAGCATTACTATTGTATCTGTATCAGTGGATGGTATGTATACAAATTCTTCTATTTTGGAACTACTCAGTGCAAAAAAATAAAAAAAATAAACGACATTAAATATTGACGAATTCTGCATCATGTCTGATTCATTCCAGTAACATATATTTCAGTGAATTATAAACAGAGATGTGTCCTTGTTTTACACAAGAAATCATTGTATAATGCTACATGTTGTTAGTGTTCCCTTTCGAGAGTACTCTCGTACTGCGTAAGCTAGCTTACGCTATTGGAAAAGGTCCCCTTTTCTCGAGAATATGAAGCCAAAAATTATCCTTAATTTTTAAATAATGTAAAACGCAGTGCTGCAGCACAGCAGACCTAAGCGAAGCGGCTCGCGCGCTTATTGGCTGTGCTGTGGCAACTGCAGCAACCTATGGTGAGGCGGCGGAGAGGAACGAACCAATGGGGGCGCTTCGCGCCCATTGGACGTCAGAGCGCGCCAAAATAGGCGTGGCTGGAACTATATAAGCCACCGCTTCGCCATAGGGATCAGATTTCATCTCCTTCAGCGATCTCACCTGCACTTCGCTGTCTTCTCCGGAGAAGCCTCTACACGCCGTCGAAAAGCCTCTCAGCGGGATAGCACTGCAACGCAGATCTGAGGACGTCGGCTCGTGCTTCATCTCGACGCCGCCTTCAGCACTCGCTTCCTGCTGCGCCATCCGGCGTGACTATATCCTTTATAAAGCTAGTGTGTTTGCCGCTGCATCACACTTTTTTCTCCAAAATTCGAGGCGTTGTTTCAAATGCCTCGGGCCTGCGCTTCCTGCCGAGGCCCTCTGCCCAGCGAGGACCGCCACATCCTCTGTGTCTCCTGCCTGGGCCGCGAGCATGCTGAGAACGCACTCTCCAAGGGCGGCTGCCCTGAGTGCGACAACATGGCTATATCGACCCTGCGGGCTCGATTAGCTCAAACCAGCCACGATGCTCCACCCGCTCCGCCTCTTCTCTCTCAAGTGCCGCGTAAGAAACGCCGCGATCAGAGAATGCCTGAGCACACTGCTACACGCGAGCTCACGCCGGAACACTCCCCGCGTGCCTCGCCCGCTCTCTCTCCTTCGCCTGTCCTCTTCGTGGACGAGCAGCGCCAGTCTCTGCTCACCAGCGCCCCCTTCTCCTTCGGAGCGCCTGAGGCGGAAGAGGACAGACACGACAGCCTTTCTCTCGCTGCGTCCAGTAGTGAGGAATGGTCGGGCTCCATTGCGGACCCCCCCCCCCTCTACAGCCCCCAGCTGCACCGGACAACGCGCTGATATCGACGCGGAGCTTACTCGCGTGCTTACAAGGGCTGTCAGCGACCTTCAGCTCGACTGGTCTCCTCCAGACGAGCCCGCTAAAAGCAGGCTGGACGAATGGTTCTTGCAGGGGCGCTCTTCGGCCCCTCCGCAAAGAAACGCCCCCTTCTTCCCGGAAGTTCACGATGAACTCACGAAGTCGTGGAAAGCCCCATTCTCCGCACGCTTGAAACCTCCTGTCTCGTCAGCGCTCTCCTCTGTCGACGGCGCCCGAGACCATGGTTACGAGAGCCTCCCCCCTCTCGAGGAGGCAATTGCTGCACACCTCTGCCCGCCCTCAGCCGCAGGATGGCGGTCGAAGCCTGTGCATCCATCCAAACTGTGCCGCACCACCTCAGCTCTCGCTGGCCGAGCATACACCTCCGCTGGTCAAGCTGCTTCGGCTCTACACACCATGGCTGTGCTGCAGGTTTTTCAGGCCAGACTTCTCCGTAACCTGGACGAGTCTGCCCCAGATACCTATGACTTTAAAGATCTCCGCAGCGCTACTGATCTAGCCCTGCGTGCGACAAAGACCACAGCACAAGCGATCGGCCGAAGCATGGCAAGCCTCGCTGTTTTAGAGCGACACCTCTGGCTCACGCTCACGGAGATGAAAGACGCCGACAAATCCGCCTTTCTTGACTCTCCTATCTCGCCTTCCGGCCTCTTTGGCCAGTCGGTTAAGGGTTTCGCTGAACGCTTCACTGAGGCTCAGAAGACGTCACAAGCAATGAGACACTTCCTGCCGAAACGCTCTAGCTCTGCTGCGGGACGCCGTAGAAATGCGCCGCCCCCTCAGACCTCTAAGCCATCGCAGCCAGACTTACAGTCTCGCCCAGCGACCAAAACCCAGCACCGCTCTCGCTCTACGAGCCGCAAACCGCCAGAGAGACGGGGACCTCGGCCCAGGATTGTGCTGAACCCCGAGCCTCCGAAGCCCTCCTGACCTTCGTGCTGAAAAGACCGTGGTTAAGTCCCGCTGCGGCCGGACCACCACACAAGAAACCTCACGTACTTCCTCCAATCCCCTCACTAAAGGCGGTTGGAGATGTCTATACTGCAGTAAACGAGCCTGTTACAATGCACGCACGCCTGCACACAAACGCTGTTTTCACGGCGACCTCAATAAAGCACAAAAAGAGCTTTTTCTATGTAGGCAGTGTGCCCACTACACAGTACGCACCCCTACATGTATACACACTCCCCCAAGTGTCACAAAAACACACTCGGGTCCCCTTTCATGCCCACCTTCCCGCTCGCGCCGGAGGTGCTCTAAATGTAGCGCGCGTGCCCACTTCTCAGTGCGCAACCCTACAAATAAGCGCTGTCACCACAGTGTCCCAAGCACAGCATACTCGAGCTACTGGTCCCCTCATAACAGGCGGCCAGTGCCCGAAGCACATTCAACCCATAGCCGCACGAGCCGCTGCATGGCAGGCCATCCCCGGCATATCAAATTGGGTTTTGAATATAATAAAACGAGGTTACTCGCTCCAGTTCGCTCGCAGACCGCCGCGCTTTCGCGCCTGGTCGAAACGAAAGTGAAAAGCGAAATGAGACACGTCCTTCGTGCCGAACTGATAAACCTTCTTGCAAAAGGGGCGATAGAAACTGTCCCCCCTGCACAGCGCGAGTCAGGCTTTTACAGCCACTACTTCCTCGTACCAAAAAAGGATGGCGGTCTCAGACCCATCCTAGATCTCAGACGTTTGAACAAAGCGCTTATGGCGCGATCGTTCAAAATGTTAACTACCAAACAAATACTCGCGCAAATTCGCCCGAGGGATTGGTTTTTCTCAGTGGATCTGAAAGACGCTTACTTTCACATTCAAATAGCACCTCATCACAGGCCATTCTTGAGATTCGCCTTCGAGGGGCAGACTTATCAGTACATGGTTCTTCCATTCGGCCTCTCCGTAGTGCCCCGTACGTTTACACGGTGCATGGATGCCGCTCTCCATGTACTGAACTACCTCGACGACTGGCTAGTTTTAGCCCATTCCGAGGAACTACTGACGACACACAGATCCTGGATCCTCAGCCATTTAGAATGCCTGGGTCTCACGATCAACACTGTCAAGAGCGCTCTGTCTCCCAGCCAGAGGATTTCCTTTTTTGGGATAGACATAGACTCTGTGACGTGTACAGCGTGTCTGACGTCACAGCGCGCTCTCACTATTCAGCATCTAGCCGTGTCGTTCAAAGCCGGGTCTCTTTACCCGCTCAAATGATTTCAAGAAATGCTAGGTCTGATGGCATCAGCCTCTGCGGTTCTCAAACTGGGCCTGCTGTGCATGCGCCCACTACAACGCTGGCTGAGAGACCGTGTTCCAGCGCGCGCCTGGATTTCCGGCCGCGCGCGCATCAAGGTGACCCACGGCTGCATCACAGCTCTGGCCCCTTGGAAAATAGCCAACTGGTATCAGTTAGGCGTAAGCACGGGCGCTGTCTCGAAATGAAAAGTAGTCTCGACAGATGCATCCAACCTCGGTTGGGGCGCCCTGAACGAGGGCAGGTCTGCCTCCAGCCTCTGGTCGAGCCCGGAGCGACTGTTACACATAAACTGTCTGGAGATGATAGCGGTCGAACTATCCCTGAAAGCTTTCCTCCCAGTTTTAAAGGGCCACCACGTTCTGGTCAGATCAGACAGCATGTCAGTGGTGGCCTACATAAATCGCCAGGGTGGTGTCAGGTCAAAAACCTTGCACACCCTGACCGAACGTCTTCTGACATGGGCACATTACAATCTGCGCTCGCTAAAGGCAGCGCATGTACCTGGCATCCTGAACCGGGGCCCGGACATGCTTTCCAGGGCGAATGTTCCCCCTGGGGAGTGGTCTCTTCACCCACAAACAGTTCAGTTGATGTGGAGCATCTTCGGCAGGGCAGAGGTCGACCTCTTCGCCTCAGAAGACAACGCTCATTGCCCAATATATTTTTCAAAGAGCAGGGACGCGCTGGCCCTCGATTGGCCCAGACGCCCGCTTTATGCCTTCCCACCGGTCGCGATGCTACCGCAGGTCATCGATCGGGTCAGGAAGAACAGATGTGCTATGCTGCTAGTAGCCCCACTCTGGACGACCCAACCTTGGTTCTCCGAGCTGATGCAGCTGTCCAGTACAGCCCCATGGCCAATACCGCTGCGGAAAGATCTCCTCACGCAGCTGAAGGGCGCGCTCTGGCATCCCCACCCCGAACTTTGGGCCCTTCATGTATGGCCCCTCAACGGGTACCCGGGAACCTCCCTGAGGGAGTGTTAAAGACCATTACGGAAGCCAGAGCGCCCTCAACCAGGCGCCTTTACGCGCAGAAATGGTCAGTGTTCTCCACCTGGTGCGGGACACGGAACCTAGACCCTCACTTATGTGACGTGACGGAGATACTCTCCTTCCTACAGGAGCGTTTAGATGCGGGCAGATCCCCGTCTACGCTCAAAGTGTATGTGGCAGCCATTGCAGCTTCTCATGCTCCGGTGGCCGGCCTATCACTGGGAAAAAACGAACTGGTCATTCGTTTCCTTAAGGGAGCTCGTCGGATGAACCCTCCCCGACCCCCTTCAATCCCTTCCTGGGACCTGTCTACGGTCCTAGAGGCCTTAAAGGGCCCCCCTTTTGAACCGCTTCAGTCTGTCGATATGAAGCTTCTTTCGTTCAAAACCGCTTTTCTACTGGCTCTGGCCTCAGTCAAGCGAGTGGGGGATTTACATGCGCTATCTGTAAGCGCTGACTGTCTCGAGTTTGGGCCTAATGACTCCAGAGTCATTCTCAGACCAAGACACGGCTATGTCCCCAAGGTGCTCTCAACACCGTTCAGAGCACAGGTCATCTCGCTGTCAGCCCTTTCCTCGCAAAGCGACGAAAGCAACGCGAGCTTCATCTGCCCCGTCAGGGCTCTCAAAACCTATATTGCGCGCTCCGCCTCATTCAGGAGGTCGGACCAGCTCTTCATATGCTTTGGTGGGCGCACCCGAGGTCTCGCCACCACGAAGCAGAGCCTATCGCGATGGATAGTAGACACTATCTCGCTGGCTTACAAATCTAAAGGCCTTCACTGCCCGTTCGGCATCAGAGCCCATTCCACCCGAGGTATGGCCTCGTCATGGGCGTGGTCCTGCGGGATACCACTGGATGATATCTGTGCGGCGGCAGGCTGGGCCTCTCCGTCCACATTTATTAGATTCTATAATCTGCAAGTCCCTGCCCTGCAGGCCAGGGTACTTTCTATATAGACGTGCTAAGCCTTATCACGTCCCCTTTTTTTTGTTCCCTATATAAAGCTCACTAAGGTTGGCTGTTGGGACTGGGATTTCTCCTGCTATAAAGCCCCGGGCTCTCGCCTCGGGCTGTGACAGGTCGAAGTTCCCGAGCACGCACGGCGTTTTACATTGTGTTCCCATAGCGTAAGCTAGCTTACGCAGTACGAGAGTACTCTCGAAAGGGAACGTACTCGGTTACTAACGTAACCTCGGTTCCCTGAGATGAGGGAACGAGTACTGCGTAACCTGCCGTGCTATGTGCTCGGACCGGGTGATCGCTTCAGTCGATTTAAAACCTGATCCCTATGGCGAAGCGGTGGCTTATATAGTTCCAGCCACGCCTATTTTGGCGCGCTCTGACGTCCAATGGGCGCGAAGCGCCCCCATTGGTTCGTTCCTCTCCGCCGCCTCACCATAGGTTGCTGCAGTTGCCACAGCACAGCCAATAAGCGCGCGAGCCGCTTCGCTTAGGTCTGCTGTGCTGCAGCACTGCGTTTTACATTATTTAAAAATTAAGGATAATTTTTGGCTTCATATTCTCGAGAAAAGGGGACCTTTTCCCATAGCGTAAGCTAGCTTATGCAGTACTCGTTCCCTCATCTCAGGGAACCGAGGTTACGTTAGTAACCCAGTACGTTTTTAAGTCATTGTTTTGTGGTTGACAAAGTGTGTTTGTCGGCTGTCGACTTTTGCTAGTGTTCTGAAAGAATGAGTTGATTTGAGACCTGAAGAAAGTGTTTTGGTAGTTGTAGTGCATTTTGAATGTGAAATGAACTGCTTTGCCAAGCTGAAAGTTGGTTAGGAGAACTGTGTGAAGAGTTTTGCAAAAGTGATCTAAGTATTGAGAAATGTGTCCTAGCGTCTGTAAAAAACTGTAAATTTTTAGAACATAATTCTTTAAGGTAAATGAAAATTAGCAGTTTGCTTCAATAGTTTGTAGTAATTTAAAGAATTACAGTAATGAGAAAAAAAGGTAGAAACTAAAAGTACATACTGTAATTCGAACAAATAATTTTCAGGGCTAATCTTGAAATTGCAATCAGCAGTGTTTGAAAGGCACAAGGCTGAAATCTATTCTGTTTTGAATGTGTGTTTCACAGCTTTGACAGCAGTGTGTTAGCATTTGAACAAAGTGCTGTAAATCCACAGTGTTGTGCAGGTTGTGGTTAAAGTCGTGGGATAAGTCTGTAGAGTTTTGAAAACTGTGTTCAAGCAATGAAAAACGAACTGCAGTTTGGTCCACATGAACTGCTGCTCTGCAGACTGTAGTTAGAGTTTTGCACATGTGACTCCAGTTGTGCCCACTGTGGTTTAGCAATCAAATGCTTGGACAGAGTGAAATAGCAGTATCAGTGTGAAGAGCGAGACGGGTTTTGTGTTGGTCAATTTCATCGTACAACCTAAAGCCAAATAAATGTAGACTGTTACTCAAGTTAGCCTATCAACAAAACTAAGAATATAAATAAGGTTTTACTTACAGCCAGTTGTCACGGTTGGTAAACCGTGGCCTCGGCTTTGAACTATGTGGGTGGAGTTTGTGTGTGTCTCGCGTCAGCACTGATTGTTTCATGTGGGCGTCTCCGTTAATTGTTCATCTACACCAGCTGCTACTCATTACCCGATCTCTACTTATTGCCCTGTCTTTCGTCTTTGTCAAAGTCAAAGTCACCTTTATTTATATAGCGCTTTAAACAAAATACATTGCGTCAAAGCAACTGAACAACATTCATTAGGAAAACAGTGTGTCAATAATGCAAAATGATAGTTAAAGGCAGTTCATCATTGAATTCAGTGATGTCATCTCTGTTCAGTTAAATAGTGTCTGTGCATTTATTTGCAATCAGTGAAGTGAAGTGAAGTGAAGTGACATTCAGCCAAGTATGGTGACCCATACTCAGAATTTGTGCTCTGCATTTAACCCATCCGAAATGTACACACACAGAGCAGTGAACACACACACACACACTGTGAGCACACACCCGGAGCAGTGGGCAGCCATTTATGCTGCGGCGCCCGGGGAGCAGTTGGGGGTTCGATGCCTTGCTCAAGGGCACCTAAGTCGTGGTATTGAAGGTGGAGAGAGAACTGTACATGCACTCCCCCCACCCACAATTCCTGCCGGCCCGGGACTCGAACTCACAACCTTTCGATTGGGAGTCCGACTCTCTAACCATTAGGCCACGACTTCCCGTCAAGTCAACGATATCACTGTAGATGAAGTGACCCCAACTAAGCAAGCCAGAGGCGACAGCAGCAAGGAACCAAACCTCCATCGGTGACAGAATGGAGAAAAAAACCTTGGGAGAAACCAGGCTCAGTTGGGGGGCCAGTTCTCCTCTGACCAGACGAAACCAGTAGTTCAATTCCAGGCTGCAGCAAAGTCAGATTGTGCAGAAGAATCATCTGTTTCCTGTGGTCTTGTCCTGGTGGTAATCTGAGACAAGGTCTTTACAGGGGATCTGTATCTGGGGCTCTAGTTGTCCTGTTCTCCGCTGTCTTTCAGGGCAGTAGAGGTCCTTTCTAGGTGCTGATCCACTTTCTAGGTGCGGATCCGGTTGACTGCAGTGACCCTCTGATCTGGACACAGACTGGATCTGGTGCCCACGGTGACCTCGGAACAAGAGAGAAACAGACAAATATTAGAGTAGATGCCATTCTTCTAATGATGTAGCAAGTACATAGATTGTTATGGGAAGTGTTTCCGGTTTACCTAATTAATGCAGCCTAAAAATCCTTTAACGGATTTGGATATTAAAAGCATATTAGTATGTTATGTGTATGCCAGGTTAAAGAGATGGGTCTTTAATCTAGATTTAAACTGCAGGAGTGTGTCTGCCTCCCGAACAATGTTAGGTAGGTTATTCCAGAGTTTAGGCGCCAAATAGGAAAAAGATCTGCCGTCCGCAGTTGATTTTGATATTCTAGGTATTATCAAATTGCCTGAGTTTTGAGAACATAGCGGACGTAGAGGATTATAATGTAAAAAGAAGCTCATTCAAATACTGAGGTGCTAAACCATTCAGGGCTTTATAAGTAATAAGCAATATTTTAAAATCTATACGATGTTTGATAGGGAGCCAGTGCAGCGTTGACAGGACCAGGCTAATATGGTCATACTTCCTGGTTCTAGTAAGAACTCTTGCTGCTGCATTTTGGACTAGAACAACCGCCCAATAAAGCATTACAATAATCTAACCTTGAGGTCATAAATGCATGGATTAACATTTCTGCATTTGACATTGAGAGCATAGGCCGTAATTTAGATATATTTTTGAGATGGAAAATGCAGTTTTACAAATGCTAGAAACGTGGCTTTCTAAGGAAAGATTGCGATCAAATAGCACACCTAGGTTCCTAACTGATGACGAAGAATTGACAGAGCAACCATCAAGTCTTAGACAGTGTTCTAGGTTATTACAAGCGGAGTTTTTAGGTCCTATAATTAACAACTCTGTTTTTTCAGAATTTAGCTTTAAGAAATTACTCGTCATCCAATTTTTTATATCGACTATGCATTCCATTAGTTTTTCAAATTGGTGTGTTTCACCAGGCTGCGAAGAAATATAGAGCTGAGTATCATCAGCATAACAGTGAAAGCTAACACCATGTTTCCTGATGATATCTCCCAAGGGTAACATATAAAGCGTGAAGAGTAGCGGCCCTAGTACTGAACCTTGAGATACTCCATACTGCACTTGTGATCGATATGATACATCTTGATTCACTGCTACGAACTGATGGCGGTCATATAAGTACGATTTAAACCATGCTAATGCACTTCCACTGATGCCAACAAAATGTTCAAGTCTATGCAAAAGAATGTTGTGGTCAATTGTGTCAAACGCAGCACTAAGATCCAATAAAACTAATAGAGAGATACACCCACGATCAGATGATAAGAGCAGATCATTTGTAACTCTAAGGAGAGCAGTCTCAGTACTATGATACGGTCTAAATCCTGACTGGAAATCCTCACATATACCATTTTTCTCTAAGAAGGAATATAATTGTGAGGATACCACCTTTTCTTGTATCTTGGACAGAAAAGGGAGATTTGAGATTGGTCTATAATTAACTAGTTCTTTGGGGTCAAGTTGTGTTTTTTTGATGAGAGGCTTAATAACAGCCAGTTTGAAGGTTTTGGGGACATATCCTAATGACATGTCAGAGCGTTGTATGCAGTCCCTGTGTTTAATCCTGGTCTCTCATTCCTGTTCTCTGTGTTCTTCTTGTCGTTGGATCGTCTTTGTCTTTGGAACCCCATCCACTCCTTACCTTCCACGGACTTCACCCATCACCTCCACAGCTCGCTTATCTCAGTTCCTGTGTCACGCTCTCCTGCTGCCTCTTCTCACTGCCACTACCTGGATCACCATTGGACATTGTCACTCCCTGGATTGCTATCAGACTTATCGCACCTAACTATCATCCTGTCTTCGTTTTACTTGTTTGTTTGACTGCTCATTAAATTATCATTTACATTTTTTCTCAGTCACTTTGGTGCATTTCTCAAATCAGAAATGAAATTCTCAAAACTACTTGTACAACCTCCACACCATCTAGTTATTTATACCCATTATAAAACCAGTTTCTCATTCTTTTGAACAAGTTGCGATTGCTTTTGTACATTCATGCAACTGATTACGCACATTTATCTGCGGTTTCCTACATTAGCAGTTGCTAATGTCATGTTGCTCAAAATGTATTATACAGTTTTCTGTGCAATAGTCTTACCCCTCAAAACATCTAGTCTTTAGTTCATCGTATAAGCCATTAAATGCAAAATGTTTAATCTAGTTGTTATAAACTGCCAAGCACACTTTTTATTTTTATTTTTACAAATTATTATTAGACTTTTTGTCAGTTTGGCATGAATTGTGCAAGTGAATCTTGACTAATGAAGATAATGTAGATCAACCAATGATAAACCATTTCTCTGAAATAGCTCAAAGGTTCATCTCATGAATCTTCAGTTGGAAAGCTTATACTGAGGACAACACAAGAGTTACAAATTCTGAAAATTGACTTTGTGCCCATATTTCTTTTTCCTTTTCTATATCACAATGGCATTGTAAAGGTTTTTTTTTTTTGGGTCAGACCACTAGTAAAATTGTAACTGGGAATTCAATACAGTAACTGTCATCCAAAATGTTGCCATGGTTTACATCAGAACATCCCTCCAGAGGACACTGTTATATTGACAACATGATTAAGCGATTTGACTGTCTTATCCATAAACTATGACACAAGGACTTGTCATTCTGATGGCACTGACATGTTCATTGACACAGATATTTATTTTTGAGAGATGATCTAAGGATTTTGAGTAAGAGACTGGCTTTTGCAGGTAATCCATGGTGTTTTGCTATTTGTACGAGTTGTTTTGAGAAATGCATTTACTGTTTTGCAAATCTCAAGGATGATTCGAGAAATGTACCAAAGCGACTGAGAAAAACTGTAACTTGCACTTGCTTCCTCCCCTTCTTCCGGTCGTTACAGAATGAGCTGACCCAACATGGAAGTAGCGAGTTCCACATCACTTTCTGATTTCATTCACCACAGTGCCACCCGAATGGATCAGCAGCAGGAGAGAATTGTCAACACCGGACACGCTGTCCAAGCGCTGGTGACACAGATGTCCGAGCTCACCCAGCAGATCCAACAGCTGACCACTCCCGCAACTTTCCTGACTAAATGTTCCATGCATTTCTCTCTACAGCCTCACACCTTTGAGAACGAGGTGTTCAAGGTGGCATTCGTTCTGACTTTTTAGTCTCCGGAAGAGCCGCCTTGTGGGGGACGGCGGTGTGGGAAAACCGAGACCAATGCTGCGCCTCATTCCACTCCCTCTCAGAGGAGCTGAAGAGAGTGTTCGACCGGGCCGTGGCCAGCAGGCCTGTGGACCTCAAGCAGGGAAATCACTCCGTGGCGGACTATTCCAGTTTCACACCTTGGCGGCCGCGTGTAAGTGGAACGAGGAGGCGCAGTGGGATATGTTCCTGCATGGGTTGGCCGACCGTGTTCACAAGGAGATCTACCTTCTGGAGTTGCCAACCAGCCTCAATGGACTCATTGAATTGGCGCTCCGTGTGGACACTCATATTGACCGACTGGGGGCGCAGGCCTGTCGCACAAGTCTTCACGGCACCCCTGAGAGTGGCAACTCGAGCCGGGAGAACACGGTTGGTCCCGTCGTTGATCACGAAACCCATGCAGGTGGGTAGAGCTCGACTGACTCAGGATGAGAGAGAGAGGCGGAGGTCCCGAGGACTGTGCTTGTATTGCGGTGGTTCTGGACATCTTCTGCTTTCCTGCCTGGTAAAAGAGACAGCCCGGTAGTAAGATTGAGGCTACTATCGGGTGGGATCTCCGCCGGGAAGTCCTCAACATCATCAACTCTCCTTCCGGTGAGACTGAGGTGGGCCAACAACACTCACACCTGTCATGCCCTTCTGGACTCAGGAGCTGAAAGTAACTTCATGGACACCACCCTTGCACAACACCTGAGACTTTCTCAGCGCACTCAATGGCCAGGAACTGCCTCACATCACCCACACCACAGGACCCATAACTCTCCTCACCTCCGGCAACCACACCGAAACCCTTCCCTTCCTCCTCATGGACTCCCCTGTGGCACCCATCATCTTAGGTTACCCCTGGCTAGTCAAACACAACCCACGAGTGGATTGGGTTTCCAACTCCATCACTTTGTTGAGTGAACGTTGTCATGAGTCCTGTCTGGCTTCTGCTTGTCCCGCTGTGTCTGTTTCTGTTTTTCAGAAGGAGGCTACGGTTCTGTCAAACGTGCCCGCGGAGTACCTGGACCTGAAGTGTTTAGTAAGTCCCGCACTGCTTCTCTCCCTCCGCATCGTCCTTATGACTATGCCATAGAGTTAGTTCCAGGTAAGTCCCCGCCTAAAGGCAAACTTTACTCTCTTTCCATTCCGGAGAGGGAGGCCATGAAGAAATATATTTCTGATTCTCTAGCATCGAGGTTCATCCCCCCTTCCTCTTCTCCAGCGGGGGCGGGATTCTTTTTTGTTGGTAAGAAGGATGGTTCCCTGCGACCTTGTATTGATTTACCGAGAACTGAACAACATCACAGTAAAGAATACATATCCTTTGCCATTGATGTCTTCAGCATTCGAGAGGTTACAGGGAGCATCTATCTTTACAAAACAGGATTTACGCAACACTTATCATTTGGTCCGCATCAGGAAGGGGGATGAGTGGAAAACCGCTTTTAACACCCCTAGAGTGCACTTTGAATACTTGGTTTTCCAAGCACTCGTTAATGACGTGTTAAGAGACATGGCAGATCAGTTCATATATGTTTACCTGGATGACATACTGATTTTTTCCTCGTCTCTCCAGGAACACGTGCAACACGTCAGACGAGTGCTCCAGAGATTACTAGAGAATGGGCTTTTTTTTTTTTGCTACTGGAATCAAGCAATCAATCTGTACCAAGGTAGAGTACCATAGTATTACCATCACTGTGACATATACTGTCACAGCAAGCTTTTTGAAAGCTAATTTTAACAATTTTATTTACTTAAGGTTGTTACATATCTTTGCATATGTCATAAAATTATAGCACATCACTATTAGCCTATTTATAATACTCGTTTAAAATAAATAAGTAATTTTATAATTAAAGGATTAGAAATAGCATATTTTACCCATAAATAAAAAATTATAAAGTAGAATTAAAAATAAAACTCCAACGTAGAGTTGTTTTCCAGCATGTTGCCTGCCCAACTAATTAGGTAAGATTACTGTTGAAATTTAAGTAATGAGTAAATTATTATAAAATAATATAACTGTTCTTATAATTGTTCTTAGACTGATGTGTTCCTTTGTGTTGTCATTATACTATAGGGTGCATGTGTGCAGTTGTGCAAAATATTTGTATACTTCAACCACCTCAGAGGAAAGTGGGGGTCCTGAGGTACTGGGACTGTTATTCTGGGGGTCATGGTCTCAAAGTTTGGGAACCCTTGATTAGTTGATGCTTTTGCTGTCTCTCCAAATTACTGTTACAATCCATACAGTAATGCTACATAGAACTAGAACATGGCAAAACCAGTGTAAAACAGTATAAACAATTACATTCTTAAAATTAAAATACACTATTATAAATTCTTGTTACATTCATGGACTGTCTGTTTCCTTATTTGGTCTTTTTCCTGTGCTTGTTTAGTTAATTGATTGATCCCCACCTGTCTCCAGTTCCCTCATTACCTCCTGTGTGCTCAAATACCCTGTCTGTTCAGTTCTTCCTCGTCCGTGATTAAGTTAACCTAATGATGTTTTTTTTTTTTTTTTTTTTTATTTATTTATGGATTGAAAGACATACATAATCCAAAGGATAACATGTAAAAGTGTAAACACTTATTTCCAACATGGTCCTTGGTGGTAAAACAATTCACACAAACAAAGACCTATTATAAGTCAAAGACAAAAACATTTACACAAATCATCCGGATTTCAACAACATCCTAAAAACAGGCAATCATAAATCACTCAGTGCTAGTTAAAAAGATCAGCTACTCTATTCCATAAAAGGGCCTTAACCTGGTATCTAAAAGTCCCTCTGGTATTTACCATTTTGAGGGAAATTGGCAAATTATTCCACAACATGATACCTGTATAAAAAAAAGAACTTCCAGCTGCATTGTTGACTCTGGGCACTTTACAAGAACGGATACTGGCCCTAGTATTATGGTAATGCTGTGTATGAACCATTTTTATATTGGACAGTAAATATTTGGGAGCAGAACCATTTATAACATTATACATATGATTCAGCTTTAACTGCTCCACTCTAACCTGTACTGGCAACAGACCTACTCTTTTAAAAGCATCTCTGCCAATATGAGTCCTAGGGGGTGCATTTAACAGGTAGCGGATAACATTATTTTGCATCACTTGCAGTCTGTTTTTAAGTTTAACTGATAATCCACAGTACCAAGCTGAGCATGCATAATCGAAATGACATTGAATCAACGATACAACCAATAATTTCTTGATAGAAAAATCTAAAAGCCTTGTTCTGCGATACAAAAATTTCAATTTACCTGCACACTTGGATAGTATTTTGTCAGCAATAGATGAACAGGTTAATGACTGGTCTAATGTTAACCCCAAGTATGTAACACTTTTCTGAGACACTATTTCAGTGCCATTACATTTGATCTTAAGCAATTTTATTTTAGACAACTTTTTTTTTGTTCCAAATAAAATGGACTCAGTTTTTCCCAGATGTATTGAAAGCCTGTTGTCTATAAGCCACTTTCTGACACTATTTAATTCGTTACCCAGAGTCTTCTCAATCTCGCTGATGTCATCCCCAGAGACCAACAATGCAGAATCATCAGCATATAAAAGCAGCTTACATTTCACAGCAGCTGGCATATCATTAATATAAACTAAAAATAAAAGGGGGCCAAGGATTGAACCTTGAGGCACCCCACAAGTAATATCTCGAGAATCTGATATGGCCCCCGCAACATCACAAAATTGAGTTCTTCCAGTGAGGTAAGAGGTGAACCATTTCACCGCAGAATTTCTGAAGCCTATACTTTGCAGCTTTGATAATAAAATTGCATGATTTACAGTATCAAAGGCTTTTTGTAAATCAAGAAGAATCATACCCACATACTTTCCTTCATCAAAGTTTTGTCGAATATAATCACATAAATGAATAAGACAGGTTTCAGTCGAATATGCTGCTCTAAATCCAGACTGCAGTTCATATAGCAGATTATGTTTAACAAGGTACTCTTCCACCTGCTCATACACAAGACGCTCAAACACCTTTGATATTGCTGTCAGAATTGATACAGGCCTATAATTACCAACATCTAATCTACTATTTTTCTTAAAAAGGGGGACTACCCGGGCCCTTTTCATATCACATGGAAAAATACCCTGACTTAAAGACAAATTTATTATATGGGTGAGCACCCTAGAAATTACATTGGCACTATCGCGCAAAAATCTGGACGGAATAAGGTCCTGTCCAGTAGCTTTGTTAATTGACAAAGTGGATAGACACAATCTCACCCTTTCCTCTGAGACAGGATCAATTTCAAAAACATCAGAAGTGACATGTTTGGTTTTATAAAAGGAGTTTACAAATGATGGGCCATATCTACCTGACACCTTCGGCAGCTTATCGACCAGACTGGCAGCAACAGTTGTAAAAAAAGTATTAAAAACGCAAGCAACCTGCTGTTTGTCAGAAATCATTTTATCCTCAATAACTAACCCAATATTGCCAGACTTAGATTTTGATTTTCCTTTAACAGCCATATCAGTAAAAACTTTCCACAGCTTTTTAGGCTGATGTAAATTTGACGTAATAGCATCAGCATAAAATTCAGACTTTGTTTTCTGTACCTTGTAACTAGCCTGATTACGAAAATGTATATATTTATCATAGTCACAAGACAAAGTTGACCTCTTAAACTTTCTGAACCATTTATCCCGTTGTCTAATAAGATCCAGAATGTCAGAAGTCATCCAAATTGCACTTCTCTGTTTAATTCTGGTTTCCTTCATTGGTGCAACATTATCAAGAGTTTCTAAAAAGTGCTGTTTAAACAAAGACCAGGCCCCATCAACATCATTGCTTCCGAAAACATCTGACCAATTCCTTCTAGAAAGCATTTCTTTAAATTCCTCAGCTGTATAATGTTTTGTACATCTATATCTAATTGAACTATGGCTGCCAGTCTTCAATAGTGATTTAGATATTTTACGAGTACAATAGGTGACACTATGATCACTCAAAGCAATATCAAGGATGCCTGATTGAGAAATATTTTTATGTTCTGAAACTAATATTAAGTCTAATAGGGACTGACTGTTAGCAGACACTCTAGTAGGTTCAGCGATTAACTGTTTTAGGCCCGACACCTTGCAAAAAGTTAAAAGAGATTCTTTCAGGCTGCTCTTACTAGGCTGCAATACATTTGTGTTAAAATCCCCCATAAGAATACATTCGTTCTCCATACATACATTACTCTTATAGCAGACCATTTCAAGAAGTTCATAAAAATCTGTTTGCTTAGGGGGTCTATAACAAACACAAATGATAATGGGTTTAGTTTTAGGAAGCAATAGCTCAATCCATGCAGTCTCCAAACCTTCCACCTGTAGATCAGCCCGCGGGTTATATGACAAATCATTCCTTATAAATAGGCACACTCCTCCTCCGTTTCTGTTCCGATCGTGCCTGTAAATGGAGTAATCCGCAAGCTCGACTTCAACATCCTGTATTGATCCATCAAGCCAGGTTTCTGACACGGCAATCACAGCAGCCTTAGAGGTTCTTGCAAGTTGACTGATCTCCTCAAGTTTAGACAGCAAGCTCCTTGCATTAACATGAATAAAGTGAAGCCCTTTCCGATTAAAGACAGCCTCACAGTCATTCCTTGCATCAACCAAAATATCATCAGAACACTGCATATCCAACTCCTCCAAGCAATCAATGACGTTCACGTGACACATTTCATTCATGCAACACCTGTTACATGCTAACGGAATGTCAGAATTACTCCTTACGGCCAGATCATAGATTTTAGGTGCAATATTTCCACACTTTATATGAACAAAAGCATCGCAAAAGTCACAAGCGACCGCTTTAGCGTTAATCCTCACAGCCTTACCGCAGTTAGGACAGTCACTGTTGCAACTCGTCTTTGGCCGGTGTTTCATTTGCAAGCCGTTTGGCCCCGGACACTGGTGAATATCTCCGGCGAGCAGCAGACAGATAGATAATATTGTGCCAAAAGCGTCAGCCTGCTGCCTTCCATGAGCTCTGTTCCTGACAGCAAAATGGGTCTGCGTGGTGATCAAAGCAGAACTGCCATATCCAAAAAATTTGTTATCTGCGTTCACAGAGAATCCACAGACTTTATAAACGGGCTCCCGTATATATGCGTTATTTCCATTATGCTTGTAGATCTGTTCAAATCTAAAACCTACAACATTAAGAGACAACATAAAAACTAAAATTGCAGCCAGTGCTCCGCAAGCACCTGACGCCATTTTGTGAGTGTTCCTTTTTTTTAAATTTTTGTTAATCTAATGTGAGTTCAGTTGATGTTGTATCCTGATGTTAGTTTATGTAGTAGTGTTGTATATTGTCTATATTATCTCCATCGATGTTCAGTAAACTCCTCTTATGTTTAAGACCCTCCTCGAGCGCTTTATTCCCATGCTAGAGTACACCCAACTGTAACAATTCTAATATCTGCAGAATTTAAATATTTTATAAAAGCTTAGTATTTTTTATTATTATTTATTATTATTATTTGAGGCATTTGGTTGCATCTACATGAGATAACCTATATACATTTAATGTTAAATGCAAAGTGTAGAAGTATTTTTCTATTGTAATGCATGCACCATAGAAGATTTTGTTAAATTTTATGCAAAATAATGCAATCAGTGTTAAAATATAATTTGTGTGCATTTAAAAATGTTATGAAGTTAGTTTTAGTAACATAATGAATTGGCCATTTCATACCAAAAACTAAAAGAAAGGATAATATTTTCTACCCCTGTATGATGACAAAAAAATGACACTGTGATTAATATATGATATATTAATATCCTACAGATACGTTTTCTATGTTGCTTATGCTTTGATTTGAACAAAAACAACGTATCCGTATGGAGCAGCTGACACAGAAGAGCAAATGCGGTTTATGTTCAATGGATCACATCACACCTCCATTTATCTCACTGCAATAGCTACAGGTAAAAAAATGTTTAAGGCAGTTATTTCTGTCTTTTGCTGTAGTTTGTCAGAAGGAAATATCAGTTTATATTAATTTTAATAATGCAATGAGATTTTTGTCTGACAGCAGCCAGTGCTGCACAAAGAGATCTGATCCGATCATCATCAGTCTGTCTTGAGTAAGAGGAAGAAACAGAACAAACATAGACAGACTCTTCAAGACGCTTCAAGAGACCTACCTGCAAAGCTACAGTCCTGTGCAAAGTCCTTTAGACTCTTGTGTAAAAATGCTGTAAACGAGGATGCTTTCAAAATACTGTAATGTCATAAATAGATTTCCTTTATCAATTAACTTATATTAACAAAATTACATTAACATTTGGTGTGATCATCCTTTGCATTTAAATCAGTCGGTGTCATGAAACTTCGGTTGAAAAAGTTCATATCATATTTACAAGAACATGCCACATTTGAATTCAGATTATTTTTGATGTGACCATAAAAATAACAAGTGCACATAATATTGCCTCAAAATGAGAACGTTTACACCATTATAGAACTTATTTCACAGTGTCACAGTTGTGTTTCTTCATTTCCCAGATTCAGGGACATTAAAATATTGTGAAGTCCAGGAGACAAGAGAATCTGCTCCTGCTGTCTCACTGTATCCTCATCTGAGGCTTTCAACTCTTTTATCAGTATAAAAGAACCCAACAGAAAAGATGGATATTACAAGAAAAAACCAAGCAAGTATTCAGAAAATACTTAAAGAAAACTCAACGACTTCTCTAAAATCTGAACAAATCAAGCAAAAAACACACAATCACATGGAAACATCACAAAAGTAGGAGGTTAATTAAAGCTTTCTTCATGGACTTTACTAATGCTATTGTGATCACAATTAGCAGAAATATTGTTAGTTTCACTCTAAACAGTGTACTGAGCGCAATCACACTCAACACTGTGAGTTCAGCACCTACAGCACAAAACAGAAATAACTTGAGTAATTCTTCGACATTCAGTTTTTGGGGCTCGAATGATACATTTATGAATTCATAAGCTCCAACCATAACTCCAAAAGCAGCACAGCATGCAGTGAAAACATCAGACAAAGTCCTTATGCTTGCGATGGATCCAAGGGTTACTCCTAAACCCACTGTCAGTGTAAAAAAAATGTAATCTGTAACTTTTTTTTCTTTATCAGTTGATTTGAACACTGGTAGATAGTTTGTAAGGGCTGCCACAACTGTGGAGCACAGAGCCAAATTTAGTGAAAAAGCAGCATGTGAATTTAGAGCATTTCTTAAAGATGCCATAAATGTCACGAGTCCTGCTAAAGTTGCCTCAAAAATGAACACTGTGCGCTTCTGTTCAGTAACCAAAACAAATGCAATGAGTAAAATTATCAGACTCCATCCGACCACTCCGAAATTGTCACGCATTGCAGATGAGACCTTACTTTCTCCAAGTTTGCCATCTATTTCACTTAGTCTTTTCAAAAGCTCAAGCCGTTCAGCTTCTAACTGTTGTCTCAATACAGAGTGAAATCTGTGATCATTGAGCCAAACTAACTTGTCTATTTCCGCTATGATAGCTGCTCTTTGAGCAGGTTTTGGTTCAGAATCTCTTATGATGTGAAATCTTCCTCCACATGCGTTGATCATTTCTCCAGCAATCCCTCTGGACGCTCCTGTCAAAGGTTCCTGGTGATTTTGGAGCAGAAGAACAATGCAGTACTGCAGGACTTCTGCTCCCAGCAGCTCCTGGGCTCGTTTCTCAATATCACACTGTTGTGATTGTTGATCTTCCAGATTCAGGAGCATTAAAACGGCGTGAGGTCCAGGAGACGAGAGAAACAGCGCTGTTGTGAAGGTCTGTCTCGCTGCGTCCTCCTCACAGAGGTTTGGTCCAGTGACCAGCATCATTCTACGAGCCCCGTCTGTAATTACTGGAGTCTTTACAATTTCTCTGTCCTCCTGTCCTCCGTCTTTCCTTCCTGACAGAAGATCTGCAGCACTGAATCTGGACTGACCTCTGATTCCCACAACCAGGATCCTCACTTCATCAATATCATCATAAGAAGCTGAAATAATGTTTAAACCATCATGCAAAGATGCAAAAAAATTATTAAAGGTTTTCTTTAAAAACAAGCCATTCAAAATACTGATATTAATGAGCAGGTGCATTACCTTCTGCTTGGACAGTGTGAAATAGCAGTATCAGTGTGAAGAGCGAGACGGGTTTTGTGTTGGTCAATTTCATTGTAAAACCTAAAGCCAAATAAATGTAGACTGTTACTCAAGTTAGCCTTTCAACAAAACTAAGAATATAAATAAGGTTTTACTTACAAACAGTTCGTTTATAAAACGCTTTAAGTGTAACTCTGTCCTTTCTTTTGTTTTCGGTAAAACAACTATGCTCCACAAGTCTGCATTCGATGCCAGAGAAGATATCAAACCAGACTGTTACTAGTATGTCGCATTTTGCAAGTTTTATTTCCTTTGTTCTAGTGAGACTTAAGCGTGTTAGCGATCGAAAGAGTGCCTTCTGTGTTGTGTATGAGAAGCATTTAAACGACAACGAACCCGCACAACGAAACCAGAAGAGAGCACAGCGCGAGCACCTCTATGTGGAAATTCATCAAGATACAATGCGGAGATTGCTTTATTCTTCTGTTGATTAAGCGGATCAGCATCAGCGTCAGGTTAATCAGTCCACAGGGATTTCTTCTTTCAAACACAAACCACTCAAATATGAAATACATTTCATTTTCGAAGAGCTGGTTTTGTTCTGACTGTTACGTAAGATCAAGGTTGCTGACTGTCAAACGAGACGCACAAATATTTCTGATAAAGCATGTTTCCCTTTCATAGGTCACTTCGATGCTGCGGTGACGTCACCACGTATGGGAACACCTTCGGTGTGACGAATGTCTGAAGCCCTATACCATCCCGCCAATCCTATTGGCCAAATAGCGCTTGGCACCGCCCATGCATGCGTACGCATATATATACCTGGTGCCGCGCGCCATTTACCTCAGATTTCATTCCTTCAGTACGAAGCGAATCTTCTGTGCCCTATTGTCTCGCTTTCACAGCGATCATCAACGAGCAGTATACTCCTCTCCGCGGACGCGATGAGCTTCAAAAAGTGCAAGGACCCGTGTACTAGGTACTTCGTTAAGGGGGACACTCATGACAGGTGCGTAGTTTGCCTAGGCTTACACCACGCACAGGAGGCACTTAGCGGCCTTTCTTCATGCCCCCATTGCGATGGCCTGCGGCTCAAAGTGCTGCGCTCTAGGGTAGATGTGTTCTCCGATGTCGCCGTGTCTAACCCCCGCCACACCACTTCTGCGACTGCCGAGGCACCGCACGAGGTGATAGCTTGGGGTGACACGTGTGACATGGAGTTTGAGGACAGCTCAGCGCTGGAAAATTATTCTCCACATCGCTCGCTCTCCCCTACCCTAATACACAGAAAAACTTTTGAGCCTGTCGTCTTTTCCTGTGAGGAAACTACTTCTTAACTAGTTGGATACCTGCACAGCCCCGGAGGCCTTTACCCTTTTTCCCGGATCTCCACCAGGAGGTTTCGAGGTCCTGGAAACAGCCGTTTTCGGCGCGGATCACAAACACTGTGGCTGCGTATTTCGCCACCATTTCGGATATGGCGGGCCATGGCTATGCAGCGATACCGCCGGTGGAAGAGACTCTCGCCAAGCATCTTGCGCCTAATTCGGCCGCGGCGTGGAAGTCTCGCCCCCTCCTTCCCTCGAAGGCGTGTCGAGTCACGTCCAGTTTAGTGGGGAAATCCTACATGGCCTCTGGCCAAGCGGCTGCTTCGCTCCATTCTATGGCGGTCCTTCAGGCCTACCAAGCGGAGCTGTTAAAAGGATTGGATGAAGGGGAGGTTATTACACCTGAGGTGGTTAAGGAATTACGGCGAGCAACTGATTTGGCGCTTCGCGCTACCAAACATACTGCTCGAGCAGTGGGCCGTTCCATGGCTGGATTGCGGCCCTAGGGTTGTTCCACCGGCTCAACATGCCAACGAAAAAGGTTGAACCTGAGTTCGACGGCCAATGCCTCTCGTTCTCGGGCACCGAACAGCAGCTCCTGATCTTTTTGCTGCCTGCCAGGGACTGTGCCCTCCGCTAGAGAGCGCTGTTGGACTGCTTTCGCGCATCCAACACTCTC
Source organism: Carassius carassius (assembly GCF_963082965.1). NCBI lineage: Eukaryota > Metazoa > Chordata > Actinopteri > Cypriniformes > Cyprinidae > Carassius > Carassius carassius. The sequence goes on from NC_081797.1 coordinate 2,209,237, forward strand.
ATTGCAGTCCCCACGCTCAAACCCTGACTGTTTCGCCGCAAACAGCGCCTCGAACAGCATTGGGGCGAACTGTAACACCAAACGCTTCCTCAGACACTCTGCACGATCCAGTTTTCAGAGCTCGAGGGGCGCTTCAAAGGGTCTTTCTCGAACGGCCCGTCATGACGGCTCGCACAGCCGGCGCTATTTCGCTAGCGGCAGAGCCCGATGCTCAATCTGTTGGCCTAATTCCTGCCGTGGACACGTTTCAGGATTACGCACAATGAGATGCAACGACTACTATGCATATACTTCCCCTGTGCACGAACACCGTGAGTTTTTCGTGCCCGGACATCTCTATGTGTGCGACAGCGTTGCAGGAAACGGACATTTTGAGACCGCTAATATTGTTTCGGACCGCGTGGGAACGCTTGCCCGGCATTTCTCAATGGGTGTTACGCACAATTTGTCACAGATACACCATTCAGTTTCAGAAAGGCCCACCCCCTTTCTGTGGAATTCTCTCAACGGTGGTGAAACCGATGGATATAGCGGTGCTGAGATAGGAGATGTCAGCTCTACTGAGCAAAGGGGCTAAAGAAGAACTACACCCCTCTCAGATGGAGTCAGGGTTTTACAGCCGTTATTTTGTGGTACCAAAAAAAAGACGGCGGATTACGTCCCATTCTGGATTTACGCCATCTGAATCTTGCATTCAGGTCGAGCAAATTCAAGATGTTGACGGTAAAGTCTATTTTGTCTCAGATTCAACCAAACGACTGGTTTGTCACGATCGATCTGAAGGATGCATTTTTTCAGATCATCAAGAGACACCGGAAGTTCCTCAGAGACTGTCACGACAGATGCGTCTTTGACCGGGTGGGGAATTGTTTGTCATGGGCGCCCAGCCCACGGAGTGTGGACCGCGGCACAACGCAGCTGGCACATAAACAAATTGGAATTACTGGCGGTCTTTCTGGCTCTCCAGTATTTTTCGAGTCTACTGATCGGCCGTCATGTGCTTCTCAGAATGGACAACACTGCGGTCGTGTCTTACCTGAACCATCAGGGAGGATTGCGTTCTCGCCCCCTGTGCAGGCTGGCGAGACGTTTTCTTCTTTGGTCTCACGACAGATTTCTGTCGATCCGGGCTGTTTACATCCCCGGACGACTGAACTTCGGAGCGAATTTACTATCCAGGCAGGCTCTGGAGCAGGGGGAATGGAGATTACACCCCCAAACGGTGAATCACCTATGGCGGATTTTCGGGGAAGCGAAAGTGGATTTATTCGCGTCGAGCACGACTACGCATTGCCCGCTATGGTTCTCCCTATGCCCTCCATCACCCTTGGGTCTGGATGCGCTAGCTCACAGATGGCCCAGGACCAGTTTGTATGTGTTTCCCCCGATTCATCTGATCCCAGCGGTATTGTGCAGAATACGACGGGACAGAGTGGGACAGCTGCTGCTGGTGGCTCCGCGATGGCACACACAGTGGGAGATTCCACTCAGACGGGATTTATTATCGCAAACACAGGGACGGATCTGGCATCCGAGGCCAGATCTGTGGAATCTGTGGGCGTGGCCTCTGAGCGGAGTGAGTTGATATGTCCCGGTCTTTCTGCTGAAACCACCGAGACTATACTAATCTCTATAGCAGTTTCTACGAGACGCTTATATGCTTTCAAGTGGAGACTGTTTACGACATGTTGCGAAACTCATAATGTGGATCCAGTTTACTGCCCTGTGGCTTTCTATACTGGAGTTTCTTCAGGACCGTTTTTCAGATGGAATGACACCAGCCACCCTGAAGGTTTATGTGGCAGCTATCTCAGCTTACCATGAGTATATAGGTGGTGTCTCAGTGGGTCGTCATCCACTGGTTTCTCGCTTCATACAGGGTGCGCGACGGTTAAGACCTTTCCGCCCTGTGCGAGTTCCTTCATGGGATTTATCCATTGTGTTACTGGGTTTGTCAGGGCATCCGTTTGAGCCCCTGGAAACTGTATTGGATAAGATCCTGACTCTGAAGATACTTCTTCTCATGGCTTTATCCTCCCTCAAGAGAGTTGGGGATTTACAGGCTCTCTCTGTCTCACCCTCGTGCATGGAGTTTGCACCGGGCTCTGTGAAAGTGTTGTTGCGACCTAGGCCTAATTATGTTCCTAAGGTCGCGTCTAATCCTTTTCATTTTCAGCAGGTGGTCCTGGAGGCTTTTTCCCCTGCTGTGGCGGAGTCTGGGGATCTAAGTCTTTGCCCTGTGAGAGCGTTAAAGACTTATGTGGATCGTACTGCCCCATGGCGTGAGTCTGACCAGCTGTTTGTCTGTTTTGGACATAAGAATAAAGGCCATGCAGTTACGAAACAGCGCATGTCCCATTGGCTGGTGGAGGCTATATCCTTGGCCTATGAGGCGCGCGGGCTCGTTTCGCCCTTAGGAGTAAAAGGTCATTCCACGAGAGCAGTGGCTTCTTCTCAAGCTTTTCTTAGTGGATCCTCTATGGATGATATTTGTTCTGCGGCAGGCTGGTCCTCACCGAGCACTTTTATCAGGTCTTACAGTCTGGATGTGAGGATGGCTCCTGGCTCCCGGGTTCTCTCAGCTTGAGCAGATGCTTCCTTGGATCCAAGCTATCAGGTACGTCAGGTGTTATGGTATATGGTATCGGCGCGCCATTTACCTCAGATTTCATGAATGAAGAAGAAGCTATCAAGGTATGGCACGGCCAGAACCGCAGCATCTCGTTCCCTATTCAGGGAACCAAGGTTACATATGTAACTGAGATGTTCCCTTTCATAGGTCACTTCAATGCTGCGGTGACGTCACCACGTATGGGAACGCTATACCATAACACCTGACGTACCTGATAGCTAAATATCATCCATAGAGGTATATATATGCGTACGCATGCATGGGCGGTGCCACGCGCTATTTGGCCAATAGGATTGGCGGGATGGTATAGGGCTTCAGACATTCGTCACACCGAAGGTGTTCCCATACGTGGTGACGTCACCGCAGCATCTTGTTCCCTATTCAGGGAACCAAGGTTACATACGTAACCGAGATGTTTATTAACTTTATTTGATAACATAATTTGTAACTGTAACTGTACAATTAAACGTAATGTAATTATGGTAGGTTTGCATTAATTAAAAGATCGCTGTTTGCATTCATGTGTGTTTTTATCAATGTTTATTTGTTTTGTGGAAGATGTGCAGCATAAATTATCTATGAGCAGCGCATGCATATTGTTATTCTTTGCATTAATTATCAGATAAAACAGATATTAAAATTAGTCATGTATTAGTTAACTGTGTAAAATAATAAAATATGTTGTGAAAATAATGATGAAACAGACTGATGTATTGTGCACAATTGAGAAATGGATACTTATGAAGATAAATCGCAGCACGTATTTTATAAAAAAATCTATGCAATACAAACATTTTCGAGAAATAAGTAATTTGTAAATTTACATAATTGGTAAGATACAAATACATTATGTAGCTGTCACACCATGAGTTCAACTTTCATTTCGTGAATAATAGGGAAAATTTGTGTATTTAATTCATCCGCCAGACCCAAACACACACCAATCCACTGGCTCAGTTAACATTTATATAGTATAATAGCAGTGTATATTTTATTTGCATTTGAAGTGATATTATAAATCCTGTAAAAATATTGAATGTAATATTTGGATTTCTCCGGTTCTCTGCACTGATGTTTAGCACAACAGGGAGTATCTTTGCACTCACTTGCAAGACCGGAAATCCTTTCGTGAATGCACAGTGAGTGCCAAATTTCAAATTGAAAAGCAAAGTCCATTTGCAAATACAATTCTCATGTCTTACGAGCTATGAGCCTTTCATATTTAAAAAGCAATATTAATTACCACATTTGCTTTTTCACTCTCTCTGCACAGCGCATGTAGACTGCCATAACTCAAATGGAATCGCAATTCCTTTTGCATTTCAATTTCCGACGTCTACAAAGAAACCTGTCAATCAAGTGACAGGGGTGGGGCCATTTTATTGGGTGTGTTTGCATTGGGAAGTGACGTCACTCACAGTCGATGGTAATAAACAATTATTAATAGATGATTTTGCTGAATGTTTTGAAAAATGGTAGAAATTGGTGAAATTGTGGAGGAAATGTTGACACTCGCACAGCAATTTGACGACAGTTCATACGGTACAGATTTCCTTTTACTCAGAAGCCGTTTGGTTTTGGACAGGTTAAATGAGTTTGTGGCCTTGACGAACAGCATCATCAGTAATGATGTCGAGTCCAAACATCTTCCCAGATATGTTACAATCCGACACGGTAAAAACACGCTCTTCTGCAAATTCACACGCAGTCCCAGCGCCGTTCCGTTTTTTTGCACCTCGTCAGGCTCTAAGACTGGCTAAACAGCCCGCCAAATCGGATGCTCGTTTCAGTCGAAACCAGCTGTGGTAAGAGACTGGGAGGAAACGTCAGGGACAGTTGAGGAGCCCGTGCTGCGAGAAAGCCAGCGCACCATCCTTGGCCACCGAGCCGTCTCCCCGACCGACCGATAAAGTGGAAGAGAGAGCACGCATGAGGCCCTGTCCCCCTAGCGCCATTTTCAAATGCATCATGTCCACCATGTTAATATGGGCGACGATTGCTATGTGTGTTTAAATGCTGTTTGTGTGAGTTCCACAATAGAAGCATGTATACAATCAACAAAAGAGCTTTTTCTTCTTCTTACACCCAACACTGTGTCACTCGCCCTGTCTCAGAGCAGCGCAGAGCCACAACCCATGATTATAATGGCCTCGCGAGGGCGCGAGAATGCCAAAACCCCAAAAACATGGTGTCACTCTCCCTGTTCAGATCATAGACTGTAAAAAAAGATGGACGACTCGCCTTCGCTCTCTTCCATTGGTCAAAACTGAAGCCGCCAGTGTCCCGATATGGCGCTGACATCTTGGAATTGCGCCTGCGCAGATAGCGATCTAGGGACCAGTTCTGCGCAGTAGCTATGCGCAGTAGCAAGCAGGAAGTAAAGCCTTAAAGCCGCGAAATCAACGGCCCCGCCCCTGTGCCCCGCCCTCACTCTCCCTCGCAGAATGCACATACCGTAATCTGCACTGTTTTGGAAGTGGAGTCCTGCTCCTGTGAACTCTGTCTGCTCCGTTCCACTCCAATCTCATTAAAATAAGGTAAATACAATCTCCTCAGTCCTCCGAAGATCATGAAAAAAGCCTGTTGATGCTTCAGTGCCTCCTCCGGCTCAGAGAGCTGTCAATCACAGCTGTCAATCACGACGTCACACCACCGTTTTTAGAGCATTAAATAACTAACTATATCTAAAAACAACTTATTTTAAAAACGAACACTTGAATTTACATTAGCGTGATACAAACTACAGTAAATGACAAAAAACAGCTTCGGAAAAAAGATATTTGAAGGGTAATTTAATTGTTTAGTTGGTCTCGCGTCCCATTGAATAACATGGGGAGGCGGGGTTTATGACCTATACTAGGACCACTCACCAGGGGGCGATCGAGACGTTTTGGCTTCACTTTTCAGGGCTTGTGCAGCACGCTTGGTTCAGATGCATCATGTCCCCCATGTTACTACGGGTGACGATTGCTATGTGTGTTTAAATGCTGTTTGTGTGAGTTCCACAATAGAAGCATGTATACAATCAACAAAAGAGCTTTATCTTCCTCTTACACCCAACACTGTGTCACTCGCCCTGTCTCAGAGCAGCGCAGAGCCACAACCCATGATTATAATTGCCTCGCGAGGGCGCGAGAGTGCCACACCATACAATGCCCGCCGTGAACCACCCTCCCACCAGTGCTTCTAGCCTCGCAGGGGCAGGGACCTGGTCAAAACATGCCATTAGCAGCCGTGGACCTAACGCGTTCGCTGTGTCATTTCATGGATGGTAGGAGGGCTATCCCGGGCGTTTCACCGTGGATACTGGGAATAATTCACCACGGATATTCTCTCCAGTTTAAGCGCAGACCTCCCCGCTTCAATGGCGTGGTCACGTCACTGACTTTGCCCCAAAACCTTCCTGTTCTGTGACAGGAAGTTCTCAGTCTGCTCGAGAGGGAGCGATAGAGTGAAATTTCCCCTCAGATCGAGCGGAATGCACATGTTGAATTATCTGGACGATTATCTGGCTGATTTTAGCCCACTCAAGAGATGTGCTATCAGTCACGTGGAAACAATGCTTCGCCATTGGATACGCTGGGACTGCGTGTGAATATGCAGAAGAGCGTGTTTTTACTGTGTCGGACTGAAATATATCTGGGAATATGTTTGGACTCGATGGCGATGTGAGCCCTGTTTTGGACCCGGCGATTGTAATGACACTCTCCGGCCGTGACCGGGTTATGTTCGGAAGTCACTCAATACACCGTTTGGAGCACAGGTTGTTTCCCTGCTGGCCTTATCTGCTGAGCTGTCAGCCTCACGTGATGCAGATGCTTAGAGCGCCGGGACCCTGTTAGGGTTTTACGAATGTATATGGATCGCTTGGCCGCCTTTCGTCAGGCGGACCAGCTGTTCGTGTGCTTGGTGGATGTAATAAGGGATGTGCTTTTTCTAAACAGAGACTTTCTCCCTGGATTGTGGATGCTATCGAATGCCAGGGGAAGGATTGTCCCCTCAACATCAGAGCTCATTCTGCAATGAGGACAATATAAATGCTTCCTCATGGGCCTGGTCTAGAGGTATGTCTATCCAGTATTTATGTTTTGCTTCTGGCTGGTCTTCCCAGAACACATTCGCCAGGTTTTACAAGCTGGATGTTCCCTCTGTAGCATCACATGTACTTTCGGTGAGTTAAGTTTTATTCATGTGTTGTAAACTGTTAACCAGCTATACAGTAGTTACCATGGCTGCTAACTCTGTGTTATGGTTTATGCAGTTGTCACCGCAAACGCAGTCAACTCTGTGTTTAACTCTAATGCTTGAGTGCTTATTGCGTTGTGTCTGTCCTGTTTAGTGCAGCCTTCGATTTATTGCTCGAAGATATGCATATTTTGTTAGGGTCGGAGCAGATGTCTCATTGGTCTAGTTCCGCCTATCAGATGCGAGCACTCTTAGTGACACGACCATTGGCTAGAACTGTCTTGTTTATGTGTGGGGGTGATTGAATACAGTTCCCATATACGTCAAAGCTGACGTAATGTCGAGTTACCATCTCGAGAAGGCAACGTCTCCAGTTACTATCGTAACCTTGGTTCCCTGAGAGGCGGGAACGAGACATTATGTTAGCCGCTATGGTCACTGTTTGATCAGCTGTGCTAGCATTCAGTTGTGATTCTGACGTAATTTTCGCGGCCATGCATTTTATACTGCCCGCTGACCTGTCAGTATTTGCATGCTTCGCGTCAATTGGCCAGCTGTCCCCAGCTGGCGTTAGCCCATAAGATTTCAGCAAAAGTGGAGAAGGGAGGAGTTCCCATATACGTCAAAGCTGATGTAATGTCTTGTTCCCACCTCTTTCCCCAAAACTCCTGTCTCACGTGTGATCTTATGTTAATTATGGAAGGCCGACGGGGCCAAAAGTCTTTAAGCACAACACGTGGAATGTGACCGTATCAGCACACACTGTTTGTCTCCCTTAACGCAACAGCACAGCAGCCAATGAAATAGCTGTAATTACTATTTTTGCATATGTAAAACAATGGTACGTTGATATACATGTATACAGTCATCAGATATCATGTAGGAATGGTACACTGATATGCATGTATGCAAACATCAGACAATATATTTTTATACTGCCAGAATGTGTGTCTCTCAACAAAAGAGACACATTCAAAACTGTGGACAAACAGTGCGTGTTGATATGTTCAAATCCAATCCATTACATTTAAAAACGTTTGGCCCTGTCTGCTTCCATATTTATTTCCAGTATCCCTTCTCACATGTGTTATGTTTTGAAACATATTTTGCTGACCAGACAGAGTTGTCAAAGATTCTTCCTATTGAAAAGTTGTGTAATGTGCACTGTAAAAAATAATTCTGTGGCTTAGTAAATATTACAGAAATTTTTAACTTTATTAACTTAATAAAATCTCTGAATATCGTGTACTTGATTGTTTGAGTTAAACATACCAAAATAATTGAGTAAAAATCCAACAGTTCATTTTATCTAAAATTTACAGATATATTTAAGTTGTTTTCGATAAAATTATTTAGTATTTGACTAACCAATTATTTCTTTATAATATACTTAATATATTTGTGAAATTTCTATCAAAATATTTGAGAATGTTGAATTAAACAGATCTGTTTCAAGAAACAAAAATATTACTTAATTCAAATCAATATTATTAATATATTTAACACACTCTTAAAATTTGAGTAAGTTTACTCAATTAAACAATGCACCCCTCCCCCACCCTCTGACATGACGACAACTCGACGGTTGGTTGAGTCAGTGAGTGCGGGCAGTTTGAACTGTCCAGTCTCCAGACAACAGCTCTCTTCTCAGCGTCGCAGATTTGGTGCATTTCCTCTGTGAAATTCAGGTTTGTGTATGTTTTATTTTATCTATAAAATCTTTACTGTGCTTTAAATCATATTTAATGCAAGACAACATACAGAGGCGTAATTCGACACCTAAACGAGAGTCGCGCCTGTCTTTTTGCATGATTGAAACGCTTTGCATAAGCACATGACTTCATTCATAATGATAATAAATATAATTATTATCATTTGGATGATAAAATGTCCTCAGAACTGTCACTGTTTGTTTATTGGCAGGTTATGTCAGTCACTCGCAGTATCTATCGGCTGTGAGTGAAACGCAGGACGGCGGTATGAAGTTCAAAGTTCACCCGCAGAGGCCAGTCGTCTCCGGCACGAGGACCAGTGCTGATCCGGTGGATATTAGGTTGATTTGATTACACTTGAATTAGGCTACCTGAATTTTTAAATATTTAATTTTTACTTATAAAATGTTTGTTAAATGAGTTTAAATGTAGGCAATATTGTATACAGTGTAAAATGTGCTGTACTCATTGACAATAAAGGCCAATGTCATGTATACTGGTGGTTGTGTGGAGTACTATTTTACAAAGGTTTAGAGAAAATAAAACAGTTAATATTACTCATAAATATTGTTTTTAAATGTTTAAATGTTCAATTATTTCTACTCAATTTTATTTGTTAATGTACCAGATGCGGTCGCTGTTGGACAGTGTTTTCTCTACTTCCTGTTGGCCTTCTGTAGCAAATTGTAGCTCCGTGTAGCTGTTTTTATTTTATTTTTTTCTCTAGAATCTTTATCTTACTATCACTCTCTGTTTTTTAAAGTGGTAAAATATAACTTAATTCACACCATATTTCTGATATTATCAATCAATCTTATCAGATTAACTTTGATCGTTCACTTTTATTTTATTTCCGTGAGTGCAGTACACCTGCAAAGCGTTAGCACTCGTTAGCTTGTCATTAGCGTCTTCATTCGAACTAATCGCTGTTTTCTTTTCTCCTCTCCCTCGCTCCAGTTTTTCACAAGTTCATCAAACAACCGCAGTAAGAATTTTCATCAAGCACGGTGAGTAATGGCTTCTCCTATCATTGTTTCTTGCACCTCTTGCCACATGTACAGTTTATCTATCTCTGTCGCTGATGAGGGATTCACATGTGATAAATGCAGGGAAATAGTTAGGCTGACAGAGAAGATTTCAGAATTAGAGACACGCATCCAAACTTTAATTGAGGACAGTAAAAATGTTAGGGCTCTAGATACGGCTTTGGATGCGTCTAGCTCAGGGATTCCTGTACATTGTTCGGTTCCGGAAACAGAGCCCCAGCAGCAGGGCAACTGGGTGACGGTGAGGCAGCGTAGTCGTGGGTCAAAACACCGCTCTTCTGTTCCGTTCAAAACATTAAACAGGTTCTCCCCACTCAGTGATGCACCCACTGAGAAACCTGATGAAAGTGCTCTAGTTATTGGTGATTCTATTGTATGGAACGTGAATATAGAGACACCAGCCACCATAGTCAAATGTTTACCGGGAGCCAGAGCGCCTGACATCTTGGCAAATTTAAAAGTGCTGGCTAATGCTAAACGTAAATACAGTAAGATTGTTATTCATGCCGGCGCTAATGATGTTCGACTTCGCCAGTCGGAGATCACTAAAAATAACATTAAAGAGATGTGTGAACTTGCAAGCACGATGTCAGACACTGTAATATGCTCTGGTCCCCTCCCTGGTTACCGTGGTGATGAGATGCATAGCAGATTGTCATCACTCAATGGCTGGATGTCTAAGTGGTGCCCACAGAATAACATAGGTTTCATAGACAATTGGACGAGCTTTTGGGGCAGACCTGACCTGTTTAAAAGAGATGGTCTTCATCCCTCCTGGGGTGGCGCCACTCTTCTCTCTAGAAATATGGCAAATAGTCTTAGTGTTTATACTTGACTAACTGGGGCCCAGGTCAGGAAGCAGACAGACTGGCTAAACCGACCGTCTGCTAGCTGCCTCCCGTCACAGAGGTCAGTTAATTCTCAGCACATAGAGACTTTTTCACCTAGATATCACACTATAGAGACTGTGTCTGTTCCCCGAACTAGAAAAAACAAAACACGTCCAAACCAAGTTAAGATTAACAATTTAATTGAGAATCAACAAATAAAAAACAGAAGCAATATGGATAAACAAATGATAAAGCTTGGCTTATTGAATATCAGATCCCTTTCTACGAAAACACTTTTTGTAAATAATATGATAACTGATCATAATATAGATGTACTCTGTTTGACAGAAACCTGGCTAAAACCTGATGATTACATTATTTTAAATGAGTCCACCCCCCAAGATTACTGTTATAAACATGAGTCACGTCTAAAAGGCAAAGGTGGAGGTGTTGCTTCAATTTATAACAACGTTTTCAGGATTTCTCAGAGGGCAGGCTACAAGTATAACTCGTTTGAAGTAATGGTACTTCATATAACATTATCCAAAGAAACAAATGTTAATGATAAATCCCCTGTTATGTTTGTACTGGCTACTGTATACAGGCCACCAGGGCACCATACAGACTTTATTAAAGAGTTTGGTGATTTTACATCTGAGTTAGTTCTGGCTACAGATAAAGTTTTAATAGTTGGTGATTTTAATATCCATGTTGATAATGAGAAAGATGCATTGGGATCAGCATTTATAGACATTCTGAACTCTATTGGTGTTAGACAACACATTTCAGGACCTACTCATTGTCGAAATCATACTCTAGATTTAATACTGTCACATGGAATTGATGTTGATGGTGTTGAAATTATTCAGCCAAGTGATGATATCTCAGATCATTATTTAGTTCTTTGCAAAATTCATATAGCCAAAATTGTAAATTCTACTTCTTGTTACAAGTATGGAAGAACCATCACTTCTAACACAAAAGACTGCTTTTTAAGTTATCTTCCTGATGTATCCAAATTCCTTACCATATCCAAAACCTCAGAAAAACTTGATGATGTAACAGAAACTATGGACTCTCTCTTTTCTAGCACTTTAAATAAAGTTGCTCCTTTACGCTTAAGGAAGGTTAAGGAAAACAGTTTGACACCATGGTATAATGAGCATACTCGCACCCTAAAGAGAGCAGCCCGAAAAATGGAGCGCAGCTGGAGGAAAACAAAACTAGAGGTATTTCGTATTGCTTGGCGGGAAAGTAACATATCCTACAGAAAAGCATTAAAAACTGCTAGATCCGATTACTTTTCTTCTCTTTTAGAAGAAAACAAACATAACCCCAGGTATTTATTCAATACAGTGGCTAAATTAACGAAAAATAAAGCCTCAACAAGTGTTGACATTTGCCAACACCACAGCAGTAATGAGTTTATGAACTACTTTACTTCTAAAATCGATACTATTAGAGATAAAATTGCAACCATTCAGCCGTCAGCTACAGTATCACATCAGACAGTGCACTATAGACCCCCTGAGGAACAGTTCCACTCATTCTCTACCATAGGAGAGGAAGAATTGTATAAACTTGTTAAATCATCTAAACCAACAACATGTATGTTAGACCCTATACCATCTAAGCTCCTGAAAGAGGTGCTTCCAGAAGTCATGGATCCTCTTCTGACTATTATTAATTCCTCATTGTCATTAGGACATGTCCCCAAAACCTTCAAACTGGCTGTTATTAAGCCTCTCATCAAAAAACCACAACTTGACCCCAAAGAACTAGTTAATTATAGACCAATCTCGAATCTCCCTTTTCTGTCCAAGATACTAGAAAAGGTGGTATCCACACAATTATATTCCTTCTTAGAGAAAAATGGTATATGTGAGGATTTCCAGTCAGGATTTAGACCGTATCATAGTACTGATACTGCTCTTCTTAGAGTTACAAATGATCTGCTCTTATCATCTGATCGTGGGTGTATCTCTCTATTAGTTTTATTGGATCTTAGTGCTGCGTTTGACACAATTGACCACAACATTCTTTTGCATAGACTTGAATACTTTGTCGGCATCAGTGGAAGTGCATTAGCATGGTTTAAATCGTACTTATATGACCGCCATTAGTTCGTAGCAGTGAATGAAGATGTATCCTATCGATCACAAGTGCAGTATGGAGTACCTCAAGGCTCAGTACTAGGGCCGCTACTCTTCACGCTTTATATGTTACCCTTGGGAGATATCATCAGGAAACATGGTGTTAGCTTTCACTGTTATGCTGATGATACTCAGCTCTATATTTCTTCGCAGCCCGGTGAAACACACCAATTTGAAAAACTAATGGATTGCATAGTCGATATAAAAAACTGGATGACGAGTAATTTCTTACTGCTAAATTCTGAAAAAACAGAGGTGTTAATTATAGGACCTAAAAACTCTGCTTGTAATAACCTAGAACACTGTCTAAGACTTGATGGTTGCTCTGTCAATTCTTCGTCATCAGTTAGGAACCTAGGTGTGCTACTTGATCGCAATCTTTCCTTAGAAAGCCACGTTTCTAGCATTTGTAAAACTGCATTTTTCCATCTCAAAAATATATCTAAATTACGGCCTATGCTCTCAATGTCAAATGCAGAAATGTTAATCCATGCATTTATGACCTCAAGGTTAGATTATTGTAATGCTAATGTAGTCCAAAATGCAGCAGCAAGAGTTCTTACTAGAACCAGGAAGTATGACCATATTAGCCCGGTCCTGTCAACACTGCACTGGCTCCCTATCAAGCATCGCATAGATTTTAAAATATTGCTTATTACTTATAAAGCCCTGAATGGTTTAGCACCTCAGTATTTGAATGAGCTCCTTTTACATTATAATCCTCTACGTCCGCTACGTTCTCAAAACTCAGGCAATTTGATAATACCTAGAATATCTAAATCAACTGCAGGCGGCAGATCCTTTTCCTATTTGGCGCCCAAACTCTGGAATAACCTACCTAACATTGTTCGGGAGGCAGACACACTCTTGCAGTTTAAATCTAGATTAAAGACCCATCTCTTTAACCTGGCATACACATAACATACTAATATGCTTTTATTATCCAAATCCGTTAAAGGATTTTTAGGCTGCATTAATTAGGTAAACCGGAACCGGAAACACTTCCCATAACAACCTATGTACTTGCTACATCATTAGAAGAATGGCATCTACGCTAATATTTGTCTGTTTCTCTCTTGTTCCGAGGTCACCGTGGCCACCAGATCCAGTCTGTGTCCAGATCAGAGGGTCACTGCAGTCACCTGGATCCAGTACGTATCCAGACCAGATGCTGGATCAGCACCTAGAAAGGACCTCTACATCCCTGAAAGACAGCGGAGACCAGGACAACTAGAGCCCCAGATACAGATCCCCTGTATAGACCTTGTCTCAGAGGAGCACCAGGACAAGACCACATGAAACAGATGATTCTTCTGCACAATCTGACTTTGCTGCAGCCTGGAATTGAACTACTGGTTTCGTCTGGTCAGAGGAGAACTGGCCCCCCAACTGAGCCTGGTTTCTCCCAAGGTTTTTTTCTCCATTCTGTCACCGATGGAGTTTCGGTTCCTTGCCGCTGTCGCCTCTGGCTTGCTTAGTTGGGGACACTTCATCTACAGCGATATCATTGACTTGATTGCAAATAAATGCACAGACACTATTTAACTGAACAGAGATGACATAACTGAATCCAATGATGAACTGCCTTTAACTATCATTTTTGCATTATTGACACTGTTTTCCTAATGAATGTTGTTCAGTTGCTTTGACGCAATGTATTTTGTTTAAAGCGCTATATAAATAAAGGTGACATTGACATTGACATTGACTCAGATTTACTTAATTTTTTTACTTGCATTTACTCAATTCATACAGTATATTTCATTGATTTCACAGCTTTAAAATTTACTCAATTTTTTTGAGTGTAAAAATGTTTCACCAATAAAATTGAGTAAATAATAGTTAAACTTTTTACAGTGTGTGATGTCCCCTGACACTGATCTTTTGTGTAATGTGCACACAACAGCAAATAATGGCACCCCCGTCACTCGTGTAGTGTGAGAAGAACAGTGACCCAATGACTTTTGACAATGAAAATTGTGCAGTGTGACCCCGGCATAAAAGGGAAAATGAAAACTGTAAATTAGTGTGGTCACTATGAACAGTAGAAAGAACTGATAAAAAAGAAATTGCATTGGATAAAACATTTGCCAAATGTATAAATGTTACTAGTTTTTAAAATATATTAAATGGCAAAATAGTATAAGAGAGCATTTACTAAAATTCTAGAATCACTATGCCTATTTAGTTTGTCTTAGTTAACACACACCCCTATTTTGACACTATTTGGTATAAACTTGTTTTATCAACTTGACTTAAAAAGAAAAAGGCATCCAGGAGATTTGTGAGTTGCTCAGTTGTGACGTTTTATTTTTATCCTTTTCATGGGTTTTCTGAACTGTATTATCAGCATTAATGAACACAATAGTGATGCTGAATGGAACCAGAAAGAACTTAGGAAGTATTCCAGACATACTTTTGAGCAAACTCAACAACATCTCTAAAATCAAAACAACTGAAGCAGTAAACACAAAACCACATGGAATCAACACTAAGTCGATTGTAGTGTCCTGCATGGTGGGCTCTAATTTGAACATTGCAGTTGCAGTCATGATTATTAGCAGAATTATTGTAAGTGTCTCTCCAAACAGTGCATTGAGCAAACAGTGCATTGAGTTCAGGACACACTGGCCTTATGCTAGTTATTGATCCAATGGTTATTCCTAAACCTATAGGAATAATATAATTAGCAGAGAGTCGTGTTCCCATTCAAAATGAATAATTGTGTAATATACACAAAGCAGAACCAACTCTTTTCAATAAAATTCAATATCATCCCAGGCTGTGAAACTGAAAGCACGGACGAGTTTGACGCTGTTCAGAAACCAATAAGAACGTTTCCCACAGTAAGATGTTAGGGAAATGTGTGTGATGATGGATATAATCGTATACTTACCGAAAAACACTGTATACGAGAGCTTTTCCAGCAATGGTGTGGTGTGTAAATATTGTTTTGAAAGGCTATAAGTGAACTAGCGCGATACTCTTTTGAATAAGTTATATTTAATAGAAAAACTGTTTGATTCGGTTTGCGATTCATTCTGAATCATTGGATAGCTCGCTTACAGACTGAATCATTTCTAACATATGCTTACTAGGCACATTAATACAATACTGTAGAACACAAATAACGCTGGATGAAGTGGAATATTTACAATCCAAACTGCGATGAAGACCATAATGAGTTCAACAGCTGATGTGCAGCTTAGGTTTATTCATTCTCCCACCAAAGACACAAAAGCATATAAAACACGACTTCACAATTTTTGGACATACATTGCAAACAACATACTACTAGAAAGAAATCGTGTAAAAATTCAGTACCAAGTGAAGTACAACATATTACCATCTATATGTATGCTAACATATTATTGCCACAACAGGATTTTGAGTAATATGTTTAAGTTTTTTTTTTTCCGTATTATAGCCTATCACTGTTCTAAAACATTTTGCGGCCATTATATAACTGATACCATGATACCAAAGTCAAATTTAGCGATATGAAGATATCTGGACTCAGAATGTGTCTACAGCAAATGTTGCCTCAAAATGTTGTCATTTCCTTTACTGTAGATGAAACGAGGAATATCCATACTACAATTTCAACAACTCCTCCTAAAGTGTCATATGTTACAGACAAGAGTGGGGTTTCTTCATGCATTCATCTTCATTGATTGTCTCGGTACTGAGTAAAATCCTAACTTGTCTATTTCCGCAATAAGAGTTGCTCTTTGAGCAGGGTTTGTTTTAGAGTCTCTTATGATGTGAAATCTTCCTCCACAGGCGTTGAGCATTTCTCCAGCAATCTCTCTGAACGCTCCTGTCAAAGGTTCCTGGTGGTTTTGGAGCAGAAGAACAATGCAGTACTGCAGGACTTCTGCTCCCAGCAGCTCCTGGGCTCGTTTCTCAATATCACACTGTTGTGATTGTTGATCTTCTAGATTCAGGAGCATTAAAACAGCGTGAGGTCCAGGAGACGAGAGAAACAGCGCTGTTGTGAAGGTCTGTCTCACTGCGTCCTCCTCACAGAGGTTTGGTCTTCACAATCTCTCTGTCCTCCTGTCCTCCGTCTTTCCTTCCTGACAGAAGATCTGCAGCATCTTAATATTACTTATTAACATTTGTAAGTTTCATATAGTAAGTTGGATTTCATTTACAGGTTAATCTTCACATGAAGTTAAATCACAACAACAACATGATGTGAAAACTGCATTAGTTTGTCTACAGTCCTGCAGAGGAGGTAAGTGGACATTTAACATATTTTCATCCAGAGCTACAGTTTAGAGGATTTTACCAACAATTATAAGTAAAATATGTATATAATAATGAGTCTTTTGTGTTTTAGTCAATGTTTGTTACTTACACTAGATCAGGGTCCTGTTTCACTAAGGAGGTTCAACTAACTCTGAGTTTAAACTTGAACTCTGAGTTGACTTACCCTGAGATGGGAAACTCTTTCGGTTTTCGAGTTTTCGGTTATAGAACAGCTGAAATGAGTTGGTTTAATCAACTCTAAATTGACTGACTCTGAGTTAAGCACGTGCACCACAACTATAAAAAACCATTATCGATGGAGCACTCATATTATGATTCACCATGGCAACAGCTCCCAAAAAGCCGTCTGCATACTTCAGACTCAATACAAATGTAATTCTTCTCAGTGTTATAATATCACAGGTGAAAACTGGCAGAACGTTAGATTAATGATCTAATAGCTAATCATTTTATGGTATCTTATGGGGAAATATATATTTATAAAATAATAATATTAATAATAATATTTTAAGTGCATTTTTCTTATTTTACAAATGATCTGCCAATGGAGTAAGAAAAATACATCAGTGACTATTTACACTAAGTGGAATTAACATTAACAAAGTGCAAGTAGCTCTACATGCTATTTACAGAAAAAATGTACAGTGAAAATCGTGATATATTCTATTTACCATGTAAAAGTAGCAGTTCTTTGCAACAGGCTAAGTGTAATAATAATTAAATGCTAGTTATACTTTATACTGGCAGATACATTTGCACCTCAGTATTGTTATACATTAACAGGATGCAATAATAACAGATTGTAAATGACTATATTTATTACAATTATAAATAGTTGCTTCGTTATTAAACACTCGTTAGGCACTTTACTTAAACTTTTAGAACATTTTATTCATTTTTATTGAAAATCAATTCTAAGGTGACATGTGATGGGAAAAGTGAGAAGAACGAGCATGGCAAAAGCCGGACTCAAACCCAATCAATCGCATTACAAGCTAGTTTTCCATGCCCAAAACATTACTGCCTACACCATTGAAGCCGTTATTCACATGTGTCGTATTTAACCATATGTGTTGATGGAGGACGGAGCTACAGAAGATTTGCACTTAGACACTCAGAATAATCTTGTTTTCCATTTGCATTAAGATTATTTTTATTACCACACTGGCATTTCATTTTACTTAAGTAAAATGCACTTAATTTAGATCCCCCAGGAAACAAGACTAAGTATCTTATATCATTTTCTTATATAGAAAATCCATCTTTATTTTATTATTTTTTTATATATATATTTGTACTTGGGGAAAAAAGAAAAAAGAAGAAAAAAAAACACTTAGTAAGAAGAGCATTTTTCCAGCGTGCATCAATGAAGTGTTTAAAAAGGGGGAGGAGACCGAAAGAAACTCTGGGTTTACCGAAGAAAACCTGCTCCTGACCAGGTTAGGTTCATAGAGTAAGTCACCATGGTAACTGACTCTGACTATAAGTTTAACTCTCTTTCAGAACAGGCTTGACTTACCCTGCTTTCTCGGGTTTGACAAACCTCCTATTCTGAAACAGAATACCTAGAGTTTCCCTCATTTCAGGGTTAACATACTCAGAGTTTTCACTTAACCTCCTTTGTGAAATGGGCCCCTGGGTTCCTCAAGTCTTGTCCTGTAGGGCCAATGCGGTGCAGAGTTTAGCTCCAACCTTGATCAAAATCACCTACCAGTGATTTTCTAATGATCCTGAAGACACTGATTCGCATGCTCCGGTGTTTGATTAGGATTAGAGCTAAACTCTGCAGGAAAGTGGATCTTGTGGGCCAGATTTGAGGATCCCTGCACTAGATAAATGAAATCTGCCTTTGCCAAATTACTATTAATGAACCAAACCATAATACAACATTAAACAGATAAGAACTGATTAGATTTTCTACTATTACTCTGAGAAAATTCACTAGCAACTCTAAAATGGACAGAATGACTAATCCAATAAACACACAAGCACGTGAAAAAAGAAGTGTAGGAAAAATTAACCAGAGTACAGTCTTTGACATTTCATTGTTTAAACCAAAATACATAATTGTCAATCCTAATATTAGCAGAATTATTGTCATCATCCCACCAAACACACTCACAAACCAAATGGAAAATTTCGCCCCAGTGGTACAACACAGAAATTACCCTAGTGCTTGTATTGACTGCTCACAGCTAATCATTGTGGCGAAAACATTGAATGCAATAGCACCAACTGTGACCCCAGGAGCCGCATAACATGCTATGAGCACATCTGACCACGTCCTAGTGCTGATGATTGTTCCCAAGACCAGAGCTAAACCCATGAAATACACAAAAGATATTATTGTAATGCATGGAAGTACTAGAAGCCTGACAAAAACTGTTAATATATAAATTATACTTAATCTGAAGTCTTGACCATTGCTCTCAAACTCATATACATCAGTTAATTTTAAGTCTTTTGTAAGTACAGTTGCTAATGATGATAATAAGGCTAAATTAAGTGGTATGGCAAGATGTGGACTCAGAAAACGTCTTAGATAGACCATAAACAATATAAGTACAGTAAATGCTGCCCGATAAATCAGTTGTATGTCCTTTCCTTCAGTGTAAATAACAAGAGCGGTTACTGAAATGAAGAAAATTCATCCTATGATTCCAACTGCTCCTCCAAAAGTTATATATTACAGATAAAACCTGGTTTTCATGCACATCTTAAATGGTTTCTTCAGTTTCAGTTAATGTATGAATTGAATAAAAGCTGCCACCATTGAGCTGAACTAACTTGTCTATTTCCGCTATGAGAGTTGCTCTTTGAGCAGGTTTTGGTTCAGAGTCTCTTATGATGTGAAAACTTCCTCCACATGCGTTGATCATTTCTCCAGCAATCCCTCTGAACGCTCCTGTCAAAGGTTGCTGGTGGTTTTGGAGCAGAAGAACAATGCAGTACTGCAGGACTTCTGCTCCCAGCAGCTCCTGGGCTCGTTTCTCAATATCACACTGTTGTGATTGTTGATCTTCCAGATTCAGGAGCATTAAAACGGCGTGAGGTCCAGGAGACGAGAGAAACAGCGCTGTTGTGAAGGTCTGTCTCACTGCGTCCTCCTCACAGAGGTTTGGTCCAGTGACCAGCATCATTCTACGAGCCCCGTCTGTAATTACTGGAGTCTTTACAATCTCTCTGTCCTCCTGTCCTCCATCTTTCCTTCCTGACAGAAGATCTGCAGCACTGAATCTGGACTGACCTCTGATTCCCACAACCAGGATCCTCACTTCATCAATATCATCATGAGAAGCTGAAAAGGAAAGTTAAATCATCACACAAAGAAAAAAAACTAATTGCCAGTAGGGTAAGAAAAATAATCGAAGATACTGTATGTTCTCTGATATAGTTTGAATATATATCTATATATACAGTGATGGGCAGTAGCATTACTACCACCGACACTAAACCTCGTAACATCATTGGCTCCTCAAACTGTCAGTCAAACCTCATTAATCCTCATTAATCCTCCTCTCTCGTGAATGAAGTACGGCGTGCAGTTTGGAGTATCTCAGCTTGTTTGCATTCGGAAGAACTGTTGATTTAATAAGTGTAGCGTTTTCTTTACTCAAGAAACACTATATTTATAAAGGCTAATATTTTTGTATTTGAGGAGCGTAGAAGAGTGTCTCAGCATTTGTTGTCAAGTCACAGTCAAATACAGGTCAAGATGATGTTAACTACATCTCCTGCACTCCATAAAGCCACTCCCATAATAGCTGTCATCATTCAAATTAATGCACGATCTGTATAGCATGTGTGTAAGACTCAAATACAGTTATGAAGTAATAATTTTATGAAGAATAATTATTTCAGTGAGTAAAACTGACTGTGTCTATAATACTCTATTATGGACTACATGACATTATTATATTATTTTTCAATCATTTTTTAAAATATTATTATTTTCAATGATTGTCCCTGCAATAATTAAAAAAAATTATTTTGCCTATGCCAAAATATAAGGTAAATCCAGCCCTGTACATGATACTGATTTTTGTTTCTAAATTGGTTTGGAACAGATGTTGAAAAAACAACTAAACTGAACTATTATCCGCTTGACTGACAATTTTATTGATCACTGAGAGAGAACTGGACTTGTATGATGTTGGTTCAATATAAAATAATAAATCAGTAAAAAAAAAATAACTTGGATGTAGTAAACTACTTTTGCCATTTTGCTGAAGCTAAGCTTGCTACATTTCACAGGGCTGTAGTGTTAGTGAAGTGAAGCTTCATTTAATGAAGGGTAAATATTAGCTTACTCTAAATTGCTTGAAGCACTGTAATTTTTCATTTAGATGAACAATTATGTTGCTAACAATGCTTTTATTGAATTTTCTTATCCCAGAGAACACAAACTGAAAAGATAAAGAAAAAGAGCAGCTACTAACCTTCTGAATATGTGATGTGAAATGCAAGAATCAATATTAGCAGCCAATTTGCGTTTATCTTGTTTGACTTCATCTTATAACCACAGGTATGGTCTCACAAAATGAAGTTCAAAGCTGGGTTCGTTGTGAGAAAACCAGAAAAACCCGTTATGTGTTGTACTTAAAGGTGTTGTGTCATTATCAGGTTTGTGATCTGTTTTATGTTGAATTGTGTTTTCATCATTCCTGTAATTTGACCTACAAAAGAGAAAATATCCAGTGAGCGGCAGTTATGTGTTGTGTGGACGAAAATGCCTTGTTGATGTCAGAGGAGAATGGGCAGACTGGTTAGAGATGATAGAAAGACAAAAGTAACTCTAATAGCCACTCGTTACAACCAAGGTATGCAGAAGAGCATCTCTGAACACACAACACATCAAACCCTGAAACAGATGATAGAAGACCACACCGGGGGACGCTCCTGTCAGATGAGAACAGGAAACAGAGGATACAATTCACACAGGCCACGGCCTACCTGAGTATTGTTGCTGACCATGTCCATCACTTTATGACTAAACTGTACCCTTCTTCTGATGGCTACTTCCAGCAGGATAATGCACCATGTCACAAAGCTCAGATCATCTCAGACTGGTTTCTTGAACATGACAATGAGTTCACTCTACTCAAATGGCCTCCACAGTCGCCAGATCTCAATTCAATAGAGCATCTTGAGCATGGTGGGTCGTGACGCACTACAGCCTACCTCGTGGATTGAGCTCCAGGAATGTTTGGCGATAAACTAATAGAATTTATAGAAAATGTTATTCACTTAATTGTAAAGTAAAGGAGAGAGAAAAAGCGGTAACAAGAAAAAAGTATGGAGAAAGTAAAAAGAGAGTTGGAGGAAATCAAGGCGACGCTGAAAGAAACACTAATGAACTTGACCAGCGAGATCAACGAGTTGAAGGAGGAAATCAAGGCGAAAAATAACACTCTGGAAGAAATGATCAAAGCGAAGGACAAAAGAATCGATGAACTAGAAAGAAGAGTGGAGGATTTGGAACAATACACTCGCGTCGAGGATGTAATTATTACCGGACTGGCAACGAAACACAGGAGTTATGCACGAGTTGTGGCCCAGGAGGGAGGAACAGGTGGCGGAAAGGTGTCTGGAAGCGTCGGAGGCCAGCTGGATCCTCCGGAGGAACTGCAAACATTGGAACGGCAAGTGGTGGAGTTTTTTGAGAGTCGGGGAATGTCTATTTGTAGTGATAGCATAGCGGCTTGTCATGTAATTCCAAGAAAGGTTATCGCAAAGAAACTTTCCAAACCGGCCACGCCAGTAATTGTAATGAGATTTGCAAATGGCAAATATAAGATGGAGTTAATGCGACAAGGATATCTACTAAAAGGCACTGGATTATATATTAATGACCATCTAACAAAAAAGAACGCAGACATCGCTTGGCAAGCTCGCATGTTGAAAAAAGCCAAAAAGATACAAGCAACTTGGATAAGGAACTGTAAAATAATGATAAAGCTTAACGGAACACCGGAAGAATCCGAAGTAATGGAAATTAAAGATATTAAAGAACTGGATAAGTATAGAGAATGACTTTTATCTCGAGGGATCACATGGAATATGTCGGCGTGAACAGTGGTCGAGGGATGTTTATAGACTGGATCAAGGTTCAATCGGCTGATAGCATTATCAGAAACATGGATGCAAGAAGAACGAGGTGTTATATTTCATATTGATGGATATGAATTGTATCACATTAATAGAACAAATAAGAGATCAGGAGGTGTTGCATTGTTTGTGAATGAAGATTTAAAATGTAAACAAATTCAGTGTATGACGATGGCAATTGATGATATAATGGAATGCATATCGGTGGAAATTGAGTTGGAAAAGATGAGTAATATAATTGTTACGTGTATATGCAGGCGACCTGGGTCTCTGATGGAAACATTTATAGAAAAGATGGATGAGTTATTGAGTAAGGTAAACGAAAACAAAACTTTTTTAGTTTGTGGAGATTTCAACGTTGATTTATTAAAGGTTACCAAGCAGAAGTCATCCGCTGACTTTCTTGAGTTAATGTACGCAGTGTTGGGGAGTAACTAGTTACATGTAACGGCGTTACGTAATTTAATTACAAAATTATTGTAACTGTAATTAGTTACAGTTACTACGAAAAAATAAGTAATTAAATTACAGTTACTTATGAAATTTTTTACGATTACAAAGGGGATTACATTTGAATGTTTACACGCATCCACATACAGATTTAACTGATTTATTTCCCAAATTGCACTGACTATTCTGAGACATACCGCCCTAATAATTTCCGGGATGCGGAAATACAGTCTGGTTCGTAGAATCCAGTCATAAAAACGGAATGCCTAACGCGGACGGAATATGCCACATTTTGGATAACTAAATCAAAAGTAGGTCAGTACACTTGAATCAAAACATGACATCGACTAGTGTCTGTGAATATTAAGCCCCAAAAATGCAATATATGACTTGCACATTCTGCGTGTCTGTGGAAATCAGGCGCGGACTGGACACCGGGAAAACCGGGACAATTCCCGGTGGCCTGGCAGACGATTTTGCCCCACTATTTAATATCATTATTGTATAATTGCCTGCCGAATGTACTTAAGCGATCATTTCTCCGAGTAATCAATGCGAGAGAGAGAGAGAGAGAGAGAGAGAGAGAGAGAATAAAGTGGACTGCTGGAGCAGAGAAGCAGAACTCCTGTTCATGGTTTCAGGTCAGTTTCATCTGTAAAGATGCTTTTTTGTCTTTGTTTTTTTATTTATTTAATCAAGCAGCAGCACGTTGCTCATCAGTCATCACTCAAAATACTATATAAAGGACATCATTATTATCTGTTGTAATGTTACAGTAGTAATTTAGCTGAAAAAAAATCAGATTTTTTTTATAGGTTTAGGGGGAGCTACGACAGACAACAACACAACCCTTACGAAAATTAACATTTTAATATTTAACTATAAATCCAGAGAAAATGGTTACTATTGTTTAACTGTGATAACCAAAAAATAAGTAAAAAAAATAAACAAGGTTATTTTACTTTTATATAGGCTAATAAAAGCATGGTTAATTTTTGTAAGGGAAAAATATGACTCGTGTACAGTATTAGGATTTTTCTATAAAGATATTGTAGTATTGTAGAGTATTGTATTGTAAAGTATAGTATAGTATAGTATAGTATAGTATTAAGTATAGTATTAATTATGAGACAGGCTAAGAAGGATTATTATAATAAACTGTTGGATGATAATAAAAATAATATAAAAGGTACATGGAACATTCTAAATAAAGTAATGGGTAATAAAACAGCACACACTGTCACGGCTTACGCTGCTGGAAGGAACACGAAGCCGAGGGATAAACGAAACAAGGATTTATTAACTCAAACATAGGCATGGTAAGTAGCAAAAAAACAGGTGGCAAGAGGCAAGTGGCAAGTAACAGGTGACAAGTGGACAAGTAGACAAGTTGACATTTAGACGAGTCGACCCGACAAAACAGAACTGAAAGGACAAGGCTTAAGTAGAAGGGATAATTGGGGAAACACAGGTGGATGGCATGACTAAATTAACAGGGACATGGAACACATGGGGAAATGAAGAGACACACCTGGAAACTAATCAAACCTGACACGGAAGACAGAAACTGGGTCACAGGGGCAAAAACACACAAAATGAGTCCAGGTGTGTGACAGTACTCCCCCCTCCCGGTAGGTGCGTCCTCGCACCGTAGAAACAACAAAGGGAGGCCAGCAGACAGGGACCACAGAGGAAGGAGCCAGGGAGGAGATGACGGAGGGAGGAGCCAGGGAGGAGACAGGAAGGATCTGAAGCAGGAGGTACCCAGCAGGACCCAGGCCACAGCCATAACGGCCCAAGGTGGGGCCGACGGAGGAAGGAGCCATGGAG
Organism: Carassius carassius; assembly: GCF_963082965.1. Lineage (NCBI taxonomy): Eukaryota > Metazoa > Chordata > Actinopteri > Cypriniformes > Cyprinidae > Carassius > Carassius carassius. The sequence goes on from NC_081797.1 coordinate 2,234,458, forward strand.
GAGGAATGGTCACCGACTCCAGGGACTCGACCCACGGCAACGCAGCAAGTGGAGAAGGAGCCCGAGGCGGAGACGGAGAGCAGAAGAGCCAGGGTGACGGGGAGGAGCCGGAGGTCCTAGGCGGAACTGATGGCTCTGGTGACTGACGCGGCGATGTGGATCCGGAAGGCCGCGGAGGTGAGGCCAGAGTGACCGAGGACTGAGGTGTAGCCGAGGGGATGAAGGAGCCTGACGGAGCCGGAGGGACGGAGGGATGAGGCGAAGCCGGAGGAGTGGAGTCCCGAGGCATAGGATGGACGACGCCAGACCAAGGCGGAGCCGGAGGGACGAGGGAGCCAGGCAGAGCCTGCGGACTGCCGGGCCACGGCGGAGAGGAAGGAGCTAGGAGCCATGGTGGAGCCGACGGGTCAACGGGCCGAGGCGGAGTCCAGGGCTCAGAGGCTGGAGGCGGAGGTGAGGGAGACGCCGACCAAGGCGTCGCTGGAGGATGGCGGTCCCGCTGAGCTCGCACCACAATGATGGTAGGCTGAGGGCGAGCAGAGGGGCAGCCAGACGACAGCGGAGGAGGAGGCAGGAGTGGGTGGGAGGGTGGGAATTTTGGAGGAGCAGGCATTGGAGTAAGCTCTGGGGCTGGAGCCCTTCCTGGGTTTAACGGGGGAACAGGAGCCCGTCCTGGGCTTAACGGAAGATCAGGAGCCCGTCCTGGGCTTAACGGAGGATCGGGAGCCCGTCCTGGGCTTAACGGGGGATCAGGAGCCCGTCCTGGGCTTAACGGGGGATCAGGAGCCCGTCCTGGGCTTAACGGGGAATCAGGAGCCCGTCCTGGGCTTAACGGAGGATCAGGAGCCCGTCCTGGGCTTAACGGAGGATCAGGAGCCCGTCCTGGGCTTAACGGGGAATCAGGAGCCCGTCCTGGGCTTAACGGAGGATCAGGAGCCCGTCCTGGGCTTAACGGGGGTTCAGGAGCCCGTCCTGGGCTTAAAGGAGGATCAGGAGCCTGTCCTGGGCTTAACGGGGGAACAGGAGCCCGTCCTGGGCTTAACGGGGAATCAGGAGCCCTTCCTGGGCTTAACAGAGGATCAGGAGCCCGTCCTGGGCTTACAGGAGGATCAGGAGCCCGTCCTGGGCTTAACGGGGGAACAGGAGCCCGTCCTGGGCTTAACGGGGAATCAGGAGCCCTTCCTGGGCTTAACAGAGGATCAGGAGCCCGTCCTGGGCTTACAGGAGGATCAGGAGCCCGTCTGGGCTTAACGGAAGATCAGGAGCCCTTCCTGGGCTTAACAGAGGATCTGGCATAGGTGAATTGGAAACCCCCTCATTTTGACCCATTTGGCGCTCCACATTTTGCTCCCTCGTGGTGGTCAGTGTCGCCGGCTCACGCACCTGGTCTGACGGGTTGCTCTCTGGCTCTCCGTCATCGGTGGGCTCGGGCTTATGCCTCGTACCGTGGGGAGATTGTAGGCTGGGCTCTGGGTCCAGAGTGGACCTGGCGAGATCCTCCATTGGGCCGACCGTGAGAGGTGACCCATTTCTCACCAGATTCCACTCTATAAAGGCGGCGAAATCCTCCCGAGGACCATCTTCGGGCGACAACGCGTGGTCCGGGTAGCTGGTGGCATTAGCTATCCAGAGAAACCGTCTGGTATGGTCCTCGAGAGACAGTCCCTCCTGCTCCAGCAGGAGGAGGAGGTATTCGGGGCGATAGAGGGGATCCATGACACACTACGGAAAGAAAAAGACAGTGAAAAAACGGAGAAAAAAAAACGGAGGGAAAACACGCAGTTTATAACTTTTTAGGTCGGGTCTTCTGTCACGGCTTACGCTGCTGGAAGGAACACGAAGCCGAGGGATAAACGAAACAAGGATTTATTAACTCAAACATAGGCATGGTAAGTAGCAAAATAACAGGTGGCAAGAGGCAAGTAACAGGTGACAAGTGGACAAGTAAACAAGTTGACATTTAGACGAGTCGACCCGACAAAACAGAACTGAAAGGACAAGGCTTAAGTAGAAGGGATAATTGGGGAAACACAGGTGGATGGCATGACTAAATTAACAGGGACATGGAACACATGGGGAAATGAAGAGACACACCTGGAAACTAATCAAACCAGACACGGAAGACAGAAACTGGGTCACAGGGGCAAAAACACACAAAATGAGTCCAGGTGTGTGACACACACAGTCCTGCCTGATCATTTTATTTATAATAATAAGACACTGTATGATTTAAATGAATTTAATTATTTTTTTGTAAATGTGGGGCCAAATCTGGCAGATAGTATCAAGATACATGACACGTCATTGCAAAGAGGATGGAGAGGCGATAGTAGAGTGCTGCAGTCAATGTTTTTAGGGGATGTCAGTGAATCAGAAATTATGACTATTGTTTCTAAGTCCAAGAGTAAGACTTCCATTGATTGTGATGGAATAGATATGGTTATATTAAAAAAGACAATTGATTGTATTGTCAAACCCCTTTGTTATATTTGTAATCTTTCCTTTGGAAGGGGTATTTTTCCAGATAGAATGAAGATGGCAAAAGTTATTCCATTATTTAAAGCAGGAAATAAGCAAAGCTTCAATAACTATAGACCAGTTTCATTACTGTCACAATTCTCAAAAGTACTGGAAAAACTTTTTGTTTACAAGTTGGACAGTTTTTTAGAAAAGTATCACCTGCTGAGTGAAAGCCAGTATGGCTTAAGACAAAAAAGGTCCACAGCAACGGCCTTAATGAATATTGTTGAAGAAATAACAACAGCAACAGATGAAAAGAAATTCACAGTAGGAGTGTTTATTGATTTAAAAAAGGCATTTGATACTTTGAATCATGATATTTTACTTAAGTTTGTATGGAATGAGAGGAATGGCCCTTAATTGCTTGAGAAGTTATCTGCATAACAGGAAACAATATGTACAGTTAACTGATGTCAAATCTGAACTTATGGAAATTAAATGTGGGGTACCACATGGTTCTGTTCTGGGACCTAAACTTTTTCTTTTATATATTAATGACATTTGTGATGTTTCCAAATTATTACAGTTTGTTTTATTTGCAGATGATACTAATTTCTTCAGCTCTGGAAATAATATACAGAAACTAGTAGAATCCATTGAATATGAAATGACAAAATTGAAGAAATGGTTTGATATAAATAAGTTGTCGTTGAATTTAGAGAAGACAAAATGTATGGTCTTTGGAAATAGGAAAATAAATGAACCTGTTGCTTTATCCATGGATGGAGTTAATATTGAGAGAGTGTTTGAGTTTTGTTTTCTTGGTGTAATTATGGATGATAAGCTATCATGGAAACCTCACATAACACACATTAAAAGAAAAATCTCCCAAAACATTTTTGTTTTAAACAAAGTGAAGGAGGTATTAAATAATAAAACAATGAAAATACTATATAGTTCACTCATCGTACCATATTTTATTTATTGTATAGAAGTCTGGGGGAACACATATCAGACAAATATAAAACCTTTATCTATTTTACAGAAGAGAGCTATAAGAATTATTCATAAAGTCAACTACCGAGAACATACAAGCAAATTATTTGTTAAATCCAGAATATTAAAGTTAGAAGATTTGGTTAAGTTTCAAACATTAATAATTTTGTTTAAAGCAAGACATAAAATCTTACCAGAGAAAATACAACACCTTTTTCAGTTAGAAAAAGAGTTCAGTAGGAGAAGGTATAATTTTAAACATCAATTTGCACGTACAACAATAAAACAAATGTGCCCCTCAGTTATTGGAGTAAAATTGTGGAACTCATTGCATGAAAATCTTAAAAGTTGTAGTAATATTGGACAGTTTAAGTATAAGTATAAACAGAGTATATTCAGTCAGTATTAATATGGTGAGGTCTATGTTTTTGGTTTTTGTTTTGTTTGTTTTTTGGTGTATTGTATATGTATTGGATTACATGTTGATTTGTTGTCAGGGCATTGCCTGATTTATTATACTGCATGAATGCTGATATTTAAACCAACATTGTTTTTGTCAGTGTAATTTTGGCTGTAAGTTGCGTAAGCAAGGTTATTTTTTATTTTGTTTTTGGAATAGGGGAAAGATATTATAAGATTTAATCTTCTTTCTGTTCCCTTTTGCACATGGGAATTTAAATTATCTAAAGAAGAAAATGAAATGTTTTGTGTTTTTACCATGGAGCAATACAATAATTAAATTTTAAAAAAAATCTTTGGGATGTGGAGGACAGATTCGTATCATGGATGTGCAGCCGACAAATCTGCAGACACTGCGTGATGCTATAATGTCAATATGGACCAAAGTCTCTGAGGAATGTTTCCAACACCTTGTTGAATCTATGCCATGAAGAACAAAGGCAGTTTTGAAGGCAAAAGGGGATCCAACCAGTGTACCTAATAAAGTGGCCAGTGAATTAACACAAAGCAGCAACACAGCAGTTAACACAAAATTACTGTTGCCTCTCAGTTTGCGATCAGATAATTTTATGCTGCTAAACTCCTGGAAAGTTTTCAGTCCAATGATCCAGTAAGCGAATGCATTCAAGCAATCCGTCCAAAACAGTGCTAATATAAAGGAAACCAGGCTATCAGTCTATTACAGATTTTATTACAGAACTCCGAACTGACTCAAATGATTCGCGAACTCGCTCCGAACTCCCGAACTGACTCAAATGATTCGCGATCCCGCTCCGAACTCCCGAACTGATTAAAATGATTCACGCTCCGAACTCCCGAACTGACTCAAATGATTCACGCTCCGAACTGCCAAACTGACTCAAATGATTTGCGAACCCACTCTGAACTCCGAAACTGATTCAAATGATCCGCGAACCCGTTCTGAACTCCCGAACTGATTCAAATGATTCACGCTCCCAACTCCCGAACTGACTCAAATGATTCGTGATCCCGCTCCGAACTCCCAAACTGATTCAAATGATTCGCGATCCTCAAACTGACTCAAATGATTCGCGAACCCGCTCCGAGCTCACAAACAGACTCAAATGATTCGCGAACCCGCTCCGAACTCCCGAACTGATTAAAATGATTCATGCTCCAAACTCCCGAACTGACCCAAATGATTCGCGATCCCGCTCCGAACTCCCAAACTGACTCAAATGATTCGCAATTCTGCTCCGAACACCCGAACTGATTCAAATGATTCACGCTCCCAACTTCCGAACTGACTCAAATGATTCGCGATCCCACTCCGAACTCCCAAACTGACTCAAATGATTCGCGAACCCGCTTTGAACTCCAGAACTGACTCAAATGATTCGCGAACCCGCTCCGAACTCCCGAACTGACTCAAATGATTCGCGATCCCGCTACGAACTCCCAAACTGACTCAAATGATTGGCGAACCCGCTTTGAACTACAGAATTGACTCAAATGATTTGTGAACCCGCTCGAACTCCCGAACTGACTCAAATGATTTGCGATCCCCAAACTGACTCAAATGAATCGCGATCCCTCTCCGAACAGCCGAACTGATTCAAATGATTCATGCTCCCAACTCCCGAACTGACTCAAATGATTCGCGAACCCGCTCCGAACTCGCAAACTCCCGAACTGACTCAAATGATTTGGAAACCCACTTTGAACTCCCAAACTGACTCAAATGAATCACGCTCTGAACTCCCGAACTGACTCAAATGATTCACAATCCTAAGTTCACATACAAATCAAATGACACCACCATCGCTACTATTGGCTTAGTTCTCCAATTTCATAACATTTACTGAAATTAAGGTATGAAAAGTATGTTGTTAACAAATAAAATATCAATATTTCCATTCCGAACTGCTTTCCACGTCGAAATATCCATGAACATAACCAGCTGAGCAGATCACTCTCTCACTATTTGATTGCTCTAGTCTTTATCCACTCATCATCATCATCCACCAATCAGAACAAACGAGAACTCTTTAACCACAGTTGCTGTGCTTCAAACGCTCTTGCAGCAGCTCAACACTGGTTTTCTCTGAGGTGGTCGGATCACATCAGATTGTGGTTAATCTTGCAGATCATGACTTATATCTACTCTTCCTCTCCCTGCAGTTTGGTAATATAAAGATTCCTCCTTTGAACTCCCACCTCTTCTGTGGGTTTTATTGTTCTGGGTCTGAATTTGGGCTCCTGGGGTCTCAAAAAAGAAACATTTTCAATCTCCAAGGTGAACGTTATTACAACACCAGTGTTGTGCTAGTTACTAAGAAATAGTAACTAGTTACAGTTACTTAATTCAAAAAGTAACTCAATTACTTTGTTGATTACTTACACCAAAAAGTAATGCATTACTGTTAAAAGTAACTTTTTAGTTAAAGAACTTTCTTTAATTTTCCCATTAATGCGCGTTTATGCATTATGGTCTATACCATCACAAAGTAAAACAGAAAGTCATTTTTAAACACTATTTTGATTAAGTTAGACCAGCACAAACTGAATATTGTATATCACAAGGATTTCTGAAATAAATAACAAAACACCTGAATAATATATTCAGAATCAAAAACTAAAGTGGCTTCTGCATCATAAAAGCTGTTGTGTTGAGCCCTTAAAAATGTTCCTTTCACAGCTTAAGTACGAAAACTATCAACAATGGACAACATATCACAAAACATTTTGAAACAAATAAATGAAAGCAATCTGAATTATTCAGAATCAATTTCGAGAAACATACATACATAAATATACGTATAAATATATATATATATATATATATATAAATGCTGTTTAAAAATGAAATCTATGTTATCATGCTAAGGAGCTGACTGAAAGCCGGCGACTCCACAGTAGAGACAGGCTGCATGTTTTCAACAATGTTTCACCTGTCAGGAGAAAGCAGGCTGGATTCAGATGCGGGTAAACTCAAAGCTTTATTTAAGCAGAGGAGGCAGAGAAGATGAGTCACGTTTCACAGGTTTCACTCGTAGTGAGAGGATGAGAAGCAGATGAGTCACGTTTCACAGGTTTCACTCGTAGTGAGAGGATGAGAAGCAGATGAGTCAAAGCAGATGAGTAATGTTCCACAGAAGTACGTATAACCGCAGAGACCGGAGGGATGACAGCTGGAAGCTACTAGGAGCTCTGGGCTTGTAAGAACAAGGGCAGAGAAATCAGCTAAACACACTGGAGCCTGAGGACGAGACACGACAAGGTGAGTACAAAGAGCAGCTAGAAGATCGGAGCTATTGGTACGAGTAACAACAGTCTGACAATAGACAGAGAAACACAGGGAATAATAAAGGGGAAAAAATTAGAAGGACATAGAGAACAGGTGGCGAACAATTAAGGTTAACAACGGGGAAACAAGGGAGGTGGGGAAAACACAAACAGGCAGACGCGGTGAATTGTCAAACCATCCAAACACACACACACACACACATACATACACACACCAAAAAGACAGGTGATTAGCCCCGAGACCCGACAGTACCCCCCCTCCCAGGAGCGTTACCTGGCGTTCTAGGAAGGGGCGTACCTCAATGCCGCCGGAAGTCCTCAATCAACAGCTGTCCAGAATGTCCCGGGACGGCACCCAACACCTCTCCTCTGGACCATACCCCTCCCAGTCCACAAGATACTGAAACCTCCTGCCGCGGCGCCGCTCATCGAGTAATCTCTTAACCGTATAGGTAGGAGATCCATCCACAAGACGAGGGGGTGGGGGGGTGGGGCGACTACAAGCAGGATTAAGGGGGGAAGAGAACACAGGCTTGACCCTGGAAACATGAAACACCGGGTGAACACGACCAAGAGTAGGAGGGAGCTTGAGCCTGATCGCCACCGGACTAACCACCTTGGTGATGCGGAATGGCCCAATGAATCTGGGTGCCAGCTTACGAGAAGGCGCCCGGAGAGGCAGATCCTTGGTAGAAAGCCAAACCCATTGACCACACACATAGGCAGGAGGAGAGGACCGGCGACGATCAGCTGCAGTCTTGGTTCTGCCAGAGGTTTGGATCAAAATCGTCCTGACTTTCTCCTAGGTGCGACGGCAGCACTGGACGAAAGCCAGGGCAGACGGAACCACTGCGTCGGGTTCCTGTGATGGGAACAGAGGTGGATTATAACCAACAGCACACTCAAAAGGGGACATACCTGACGCGGCCACAGGAAGGGTGTTATGAGCGTATTCTGCCCAGGAGAGCTGCTGGCACCAGGAACTCGGATTGTTGGATGATAGACAGCAGAGCATTCTTCCTAGATCCTGGTTGGCCCGCTCACACTGCCCATTGGTCTGGGGATGAAAACCTGAAGACAGACTTGCAGAGGCCCCAATCTGTCTACAAAATTCCCTCCAGAACCGGGAGACGAACTGGAGACCCCTATCAGAAACCACATCCACCGGTAACCCGTGGAGACGGAGGACGTGATCCACCACCAGTTGGGCGGTCTCCCGGGCGCAAGGCAGCTTGGGCAGGGGGATAGAATGAACTGCTTTGGAAAAGCGATCCACCACCGTGAGAACTACATTGTTACCCTTCGACGGAGGAAGCCCAGAGACAAAATCAAGGGCAATGTGTGACCAAGGATGGGAAGGGATAGGGAGAGGATTCAGTAGACCATCAGGAGGGCGATTGACAGGCTTACTTTGGGCACATGTGGGGCAGGCCAACACAAACTGTCTAACATCTGCGGCCATAGTAGGCCACCAGAAGCGCTGTCGGATGGCAGACAAAGTTCTCAGAATACCTGGATGGCAGACTAACCTGGACGAGTGACCCCACTCAAGGACCTCAGAGCGCAGCGCAGCCGGCACCGGCAACCTGCCCGCCGGGCACTCTCCCGGCACCTGCACCCCTCGACAGGCCTCCTCAACTCGCTGCTCGATACCCCACGAAAGAGCCCCGACCACCACCCCCTCAGGAAGGATGGCCTCGGCCGCAAGCTCCCTCCCCGGAGCACCGAACAGGCGAGAGAGGGCATCGGGCTTGGTGTTCTTAGATCCCGGCCGGTACGAGAGGGTGAAGTTGAATCTGGCAAAGAAGAGGACCCAGCGGGCCTGACGCGAGCTCAGCCTCTTGGCCGAACGGATGTATTCAAGGTTCTTGTGATCCGTCCAGACCAAGAAGGGCTGCACTGACCCCTCCAACCAGTGACGCCACTCACCCAAGGCCAATCGTACCGCCAACAGTTCTCTATTGCCAATGTCATAGTTACATTCTGCAGGGCTGAGACGACGAGAGAAGAATGCACAAGGATGGAGCTTCCCATCATGGAGGGAACACTGAGATAGAACTGCGCCAACCCCAACGTCCGAAGCATCAACCTCGACAATGAACTGGGCCTCCGGATCTGGAACCAACAGAACAGGTGCAGAGACAAAACGGGACTTTAAAATGTCAAAGGCTACCTGCGCCTCCCGGTTCCATCTGAAGGACACCTTAGTGGAGGTTCAGGCTGTGAGCGGTGCAGCGATCTGACCAAAATTCCGGATGTATCGCCGGTAGAAGTTGGCAAAACCCAGGAAACGCTGCAGAGCCTTCCGGAAGTCAGTGACCGGCCACTGGGCGACAGCTTCAATCTTAGCGGGATCAGGCTTGATCCCCTCCGTAGAAATAATGTGGCCAAGGAACGTAACTGACTCAGCGTGGAATTCGCACTTCTCCGCCTTGACAAACAACTGGTTTTCTAGCAACCGCTGGAGAACCCGTCTGACATGCTGGGTGTGTAATTGGAGAGAAGAGGAGAAAATCAAAATATCATCCAAATACACAAAGACAAATTGGTTAATCATGTCACCCAACAGGCTGTTGACGAGTCCCTGGAAAACGGCTGGAGCATTGGTAAGACCAAACGGAAGAACCAAGTACTTGTAGTGTCCCGAAGGGGTGTTAAATGCCGTCTTCCACTCATCCCCCTCCCGAATGCGCACCAAGTGGTAGGCGTTGCGCAGGTCTAACTTGGTGAAGACCTGAGCTCCCTGCAATAATTCAAAAGCAGAAGACATTAAAGGAAGGGGGTACCTGTTCTTGATAGTAATGTCATTCAAACCTCTGTAATCTATACAGGGGCGCAGGGAGCCGTCCTTCTTCTGAACAAAGAAAAAACCTGCACCAGCGGGACAGGAGGAATGGCGGATGAGCCCAGCCTGAACTGACTCACGTATGTACTTGTCCATGGCCTCTCTCTCAGGACCTGAAAGGGAATATAAACGACCCTTAGGCGGAGAAGAGCCCGGGAGGAGATCAATGGCACAGTCGTAGCGGCGATGCGGCGGTAGTGAGGTGGCCCAGGCCTTACTGAAGACCGCCCGAAGATCATGGTACTCCGCCGGAACACCAGTCAGGTCAGAGGGATCCTCCTGAGGAACACAAGACACAGAGACAGGATGAAAAGCAGCACCCAAACACGACACGTGACAAGACTGACTCCAGGCTAAAACAGAATTACTGACCCAATCAATGTGTGGGTTGTGCTTGTGCAACCATGGGTGTCCCAGAATTAAAGGAGCCTTAGGGGAATCAATAATGAACAGTTCAATCAGCTCACAATGGCTGCCAGCAATATGAAGGTTTATCTTGGGTGTGACGTGGGTAATTGTGGTAAGGGGATGGCCAGCTAATGACCATGCTGATACGGGACTAACCAAAGGAATAAGCGGTATTCTCCAACGTTGAGCAGAGGCAGCATCAAGGAAGTTCCCCTCAGCCCCTGAATCCACAAGGGCGAGTCCAGCGTGTGAACGACTCTGGAAGGAGAGTTGGAAAGGCAGCTGAGTGCGTGCTGCAGGAGAGCTTGAACTGAGAACCGTGCCCACCAGGACTCTCCGCCTCACTGGTGGGCCCTGGCTTTTAACGGGCACTGAAGGGCAAAGTGGCCTCCCTTGCCGCAGTATAGACACGCCCCTGACGACAGACGCTCCTGCTTCTTCTGTGGTGTAAGCCGTGAACGACCCAACTGCATGGGCTCCTACTCCGAGGGCTGTCGGCCGGCTGAACTGGCTGAACTGGCTGAAGAGGACTCTAGGTGGCGCCATGGGGCAGGTGTTTGCCATTTTATGCGGCGGCGGCTGAGACGACCCTCAATACGGAGTGCGAGATTAATGAGATTATCCAATTCCTGCGGGAACTCTATGGCCGCGAGTTCATCAGAAATGGCGAAATCCAACCCCTCAAGAAAACGGGCGCGCAGCGCGCTCTCATTCCAGCCGCATGCCGCAGCTAAAATCTGGAACTAGATGGCATAGTCAGTGACGGAGCTCCTCCCCTGTGACAGTCGCGATAACTGGGTTGCCGCCTCGTCACCCTGAGCAGAGCGATCAAACAATTTGGCCATCTCTTGACTGAAATCCGCGAAGGTGGCACAACAGGAAGCCCGCGATCTCCATACGGCAATTCCCCATTCGCGGGCACGGCCCGAGAGAAGTGTAAGGATGTAAGCTACTTTGGTCTCTTCATTTGCGTAACGCTGGGGCTGCAGAGAAAACACCAGCGAGCATTGGGAGAGAAACGCTTGACAGGCGTTAGGATCGCCATCGTAGACCGGCGGGTTGTTGGCATGGGGTTCGGACTCGTGGGACATACCGGTGTGAAGAACGGACCCCCGGCTCGTTGCCTCTCGCTGAAGGCCGTCCACCCGTGTGAGGAGTTCGGAGACTCGGGCACTAAGAGCGTCCACATCCTGCGCGGTGGTGTTGAGCTGGGTGGCATGCTGCCCTAACAAAACTCCCTGTTGAACGAGAGCCGAGCGAAGTGGATCAGATCCCGCTGAATCCATAATCTGGTCAGACTGTTCTGTCAGGAGAAAGCAGGCTGGATTCAGATGCGGGTAAACTCAAGGCTTTATTTAAGCAGAGGAGGCAGAGAAGATGAGTCACGTTTCACAGGTTTCACTCGTAGTGAGAGGATGAGAAGCAGATGAGTCACGTTTCACAGGTTTCACTCGTAGTGAGAGGATGAGAAGCAGATGAGTCAAAGCAGATGAGTAATGTTCCACAGAAGTACGTATAACCGCCGAGACCGGGGGGATGACAGCTGGAAGCTACTAGGAGCTCTGGGCTTGTAAGAACAAGGGCAGAGAAATTAGCTAAACACACTGGAGCCTGAGGATGAGACACGACAAGGTGAGTACAAAGAGCAGCTAGAAGATCGGAGCTATTGGTACGAGTAACAACAGTCTGACAATAGACAGAGAAACACAGGGAATAATAAAGGGGAAAAAATTAGAAGGACATAGATAACAGGTGGCGAACAATTAAGGTTAACAACGGGGAAACAAGGAAGGCGGGGAAAACACAAACAGGCAGACGCGGTGAATTGTCAAACCATCCAAACACACACACACACATACATACACACACCAAAAAGGCAGGTGATTAGTACTGAGACCCGACATCACCTGTATGAGAAAAACATACAGTGAATCACTTAAGACACTTTGCTGTAGACCCATTCCACATAATAATATTCATTAAAACTGTATGTTAACAAGTAGGAGCTTGCTGCATGAATGCGTGAGTAGGCTACAGTTTACAAATCCATGGGAACGGATTGCGAATGTGAGGGCGCAGATTATGAATTTGTGGGTACAGATTCAAAAACCGAGGGTACGGTTTACAAAATCTGAGCACACGAATTGGAAATTCATGAGCTAGGATAGGACATTCGAACCAGAAAGACAGCTTACATTTGACTAAAAGGTTTTTGTCTTTATGCTCAACTTAAGTGAAATAATGAGAATATTTCCACTTTGAGAAACTCGTGTTGCTCTTGCCTTGACTCGCCATGACTGCCGCACATACTTGAATAAACGGAAACACGCGCACAGTGCGTCTTCGTGTTTACAGTGGTTGGAATCCACCAATCCTACAATGCGTCGCTGCTGCAAAAAGGTTAGGCTGCACTTCAGTCAAAATTAATTAATTTTTAAAAAAGTAACGGATAATGCACCATATGGTAACGGTAACAGAGTTAATTTATTTAAAAAGTAATGCGTTACAGTATGTGGCGAGTGGGGCAGGGCCGAGGGACGTGGGAACAAGGAGTGAGGCCGGCAATGATTGGGCAAATCAGTGGCACCTGCGGCCCACCGCCGGTCTCTCGTCCTTCACTGTCGTCGCTCCAGTTTTATATCCTTCCATCTCCTACGTGGGACTCGAGACCGGCGACTAATGATTCGCGAAACCGCTTTGCCCGCTCCGAACTCCCGAACTGACTCAAATGATTCGCGATTCCGCTCTGAACTCCCGAACTGACTCAAATGATTCGCGATCCCCAAACTGTCACAAATGATTCGCGATCCTGCTCCGTGCTCCCGAACAGACTCAAATGATTCGCGAACCCGCTCCGAACTCCCGAACTGATTCAAATTATTCACGCTCCCAACCATAGACATGTATAGAAAGGCTAGATGGCTCAAGGCGGAGTCAGCTGTGTCGTCACTTGGCGGCCATCTTAGGTCAGGAGACTGCGCTGCTGCTCCCTGCTGCTGTGGACGGAAGGTGAGTGACATACGCCAACTAAAATGCTCGTAACTTGCTGAATTCTTGACGGATTTACAAACGGTTTGGTTTATTACAAACCTTATTAACGTGGCTATGATTTGTGCTGATGCCGATGTTTAAATTGTTGCTTCACGTTTTGAGAAACGCTTAACATTGCAGCGTAGCTGTGTGTTTCATGGCTGCCCTCTACTCTAAAGTGATACCACAGTCGACATTTTCAATTATTAACAGGTTTCCTGAGACCAACAACGTTTCTTGACAACCTAATCTTTTGTCTAAATGTCATTTTGTGGATGTGGTTGTATTTATTTGCTGGCTAGCAGTGAAGAGGTCGTAAGTGAGTCACCAAGCAATTGTAAATTGGTGGGAGAGGCAGGGTTAGTCTTTCGTTTCAACATAGCTTTGAGTTACACATGATTTCCAAGTGGTTTGGTTTCTTAAAAACATCTTTACATTTGGATTACTTTGTTGGTTTTTTGTTTACAGAACTTCTGATTACGCTTGTGGAAAATCAGAGGAGGAGAGGGAGGGAGCTGTATTGATTATATTGTATTGATGGAAAGAGTTTTGTGTCCAATTGTGTCTTAATGGGTTTTTTTTTTTTGGTATATTTTGTATTTTTTTTTTGTAAGTTTTTTCTAATTGTGTGCCTTTGGACCTAAGTAAAAAAAACAAAAAACTAAGACCCATCTCTTTTCTCTTTATTTTACAGAATGGCAACTTGAGACAGATTTATCTTATACATAAATTTACACATGTATTTAATAATGTAAATATTAGTAATAAACTAAATTGCACTATTTCATGTTTCATGTACCTTATAAATATTGACATCATTACTGTGTGTGTGTATGGGTATACCTAGTACTTTACCTGTCTAGTCTACTTAATATACTATTTTCTTAATAAACTCCGTGGCTATAATTTTTCACAAGTATGCAGTTAAATAGCCGCATCCCTGAAGTTTATGACACACCAAGCCGTTTGAAAATCGGTTGAAAATTGAGCAAAATATAGTTATTTCAGCACTACATGCACAATAGACTTTAATGTTATAACTGGACGAGCGGTCCTGTCCTAAGATGGCCGCCGTGTGACGTCGTCGGGTCCCATTGGCTCTCAGCGCCGGTAAGCTATCTAGCCTTTCTATACATGTCTATGCTCCCAACTCCCGAACTGACTCAAATGATTCGCGATCCCCAAACTGACTCAAATGATTCGCGAACTTGCTCCAAACTTCCAAACTGACTCAAATGATTCGCCATCCAGCTCCGAACTCCCAAAATGACTCAAATGATTCACGCTCCGAACTCCCGAACTAACTCAAATGATGCACGAACCCGCTCCGAACACCCGAACTGATTCAAATGATTCACGCTCCCAACTTCCGAACTGACTCAAATGAGTCGCGAACCCGCTCCGAACTCCCATCAAATGATTTGCAAACCCGCTTTGAACTCCCAAACTGACTCAAATGAATCATGCTCTGAACTCCCGAATTGACTCAAATGATTCACAATCTGAAGTTCCTATCCAAATCAAATGACACCATCATTGCTACTATTGGCTTAGTTCTCCAATTTCATAACATTTACTGAAATTAAGGTAGGAAATGTATGTAGTCAACAAATAAAATATCAATATTTCCATTCCGAACTGCTTTCCACGTCGAAACATCCACAAACATAACCAGCTGAGCAGATCACTCTCTCACTATTTGATTGCTCTAGTCTTTATCCACTCATCATCATCATCCACCAATCAGAACACACGAGAACTCTTTGACCACAGCTGCTGTGCTTCTAAAGCTCTTGCAGCAGCCCAACACTGGTTTTCTCTGAGGTGGTCGGATCACATCAGATTGTGGTTAATCTTGCAGATCATGACTTATATCTACTCTTTATCTCCCTGCAGTTTGGAAATATAAAGATTCCGCCTTTAAACTCCCACCTCTTCTGTGGGTTTTATTGTTCTGGGTCTGAATTTGGGCTCATTTTCAATCTCCAAGGTGAACGTTATGACAACAGGAGAGGTTCTCTAACATGGAAAGCTTTTATAAACTGTATACTGTAGATTTCTTTAGTTCCATGACAATATGAAAATCACTGATTAGGAATGCAAACTAGAAGAGTGTTGCCAAAGACTGGAGCATACTATGCATGAGATTGATGCTGAAGATCTAAAGACCGAAGTAAAGGCTGCAATCAGTGCTTTCCCCACATACTGTACACATCACCACATGAGATGCTTGATCACATTTATAAAGAAAATATCCTTGACATGTATCCTAATCTGAGCATAGCCCTAAGAATCCTGCTAACTCTGTAACAGTTGCTTCAGGTGAGAAAAGCTTTTCTTCCCTAAAGCTGATTAAAACCTATCTGAGAAAATCTATGTCTCAGGGGAGGATTTTTTCACTGGCTGTTCTCTTCATTGAACATGAGGTCAGGAAGACACGTGACACAGAATCGATGAATACAGCAGCTTCTCCAATCAGTTGAATGGGCTTGGTGAAATGGAATTCTGGGTAAGTTCCTGTCAGTGTAATGACAAATATGGTTAACTGTAAATAGTTTGTGATTCTTTTTTACATTGACCCGTTTAGTGACCGTAAAAAAGGTTTTCATTTATAAAGCTCTAAAAACCTTACTGATTGATGTTTTATTGTACTTCCTGCAAATATGGAAAAAATAAAGGGTCTCAATTAAATATGTGCAGTTTCACATGATTAGTGCAAATTGTCACGTGACCAGAGCAGTTTACTTCCTGTTTGCACCTTGAGAAGATGATGGCTGCATCAATGCTCCAAAACTAAAGGTTAGTAAAGTGTCTAAACATAAGATTTTTGGTACACGTGATCCTTAGGATGTCTAGTATACAGTAAATATATGCATTCACATATATTTAGTTTTGTTGAGTGTGGTCACAGAATGAGTAAACATGCTGATTGTCACAATAGTGACCAGTGGGATATCAAAGAACTTAAATATACAATATAAATCTAATTGCAGTTGCTAGTGAAAATGACAATAAAATGTTTCAGTGACAAAATATTGCACTAAATTAAAAATTCAAATGTTACAAAAATTTTACAATAATGTTGTAATACTCTAAGAATTAATATAAAAAAGTTATATTTTACCAAAAAAGTAAACATTTTGAAAAAATATATATACTTTTTTTTAAATCTCAGTTTTTAAAACTATCAATGTTGCATAAGTTTTTTATGCATAATAGTAACCCTAGAATGTGATCAAACAGTTTAAAATAGCTATATGGATATCTTACCATTTTTTATGACTGCAGAAATATGTTATTTCAGTACACACATTATCCCACCGGTCACAATTGTGACCGAACTTAAAACACATTTTTTTCACATACTTTTCCAAAATAATTTCAAACAATAATTATTGATTATTTCAAAGGGTTACTAATGACACATCATTTGGATATTTTCATGTCTGGGAAAAATTTAAGATTAAATGGGTTAAGAAACTGCAGTAGTTTCAAGATACAGGAATTGTAATGCGTTAATGTTAAAGTGTAATCACAAATAGGGTAAACAGTTAATTTGTGACATAATTCAAATTATATTCAAATTTAAAATGCATAATTTCAGTTGGGGAGAACAAACGCTTTTGGTTTCTCTCCTGGGGCCACAAGAGGGTGAATCAAGCAAAAAAAAAAACTTTCTTTCAGCAGTCCTATTGCGCTTTCACTGCAACAGTGTTTCCTCTTTATCTGTTTAAATCATTCATATATTCATAATGATCTGTTGTCCTGCAGCAGGGAAGTGAATCTTGCCAACTCACTTCATGTTTTATGTGAGTGGCTGTCTGTTGTCAACATCACACTTATATGTTCGCAGACTATAGTGCTAATCATAAGCTTAGTCAACTTTATCAACAATCAGCTGAAAAAGAAAATTAAAGCAATAATTTTGAGACCAAACCTAGTGATTTTTATGCTTTTGTCAATTCTGAAACTTGCTTTTTGGGACAGACCGCAGGTTAAAAACTATTTACATTGTGACTTAATTTTTACAAGTTTTTGAGACAAGAATTGTTCTCCTGATTTAAAAATACAACTTTTAAGCCATTTCAGAACACATACATTTTAAAAAAGGCTATAAGAAACTGAGACTCTTTTTATCTACTGCCTAGCCTCTCATAAAACTTTCCACATAACATTACATTTGGGAACCACTGGCATAAACCCTGGTGTTTAACCTGCACATACAGTCTTCATTATCATCAAAAAGAATATATATACAGTGGAGATCAAAATTAGAGAACAAACTTTTATTATAACTAATATCATACATTTCAAGGACACTGCTCAGTCCTGTTTGAAGTTATCAAGGTTTTTAAAGCATATTTCAATAATTAATTGCATTCAGAAGCACAGTATAAAATATATATATATATATATATATAGACATTTGAAAAATAACTTAAAATTTGAGAACACTTACAGATACCTTCAAGTTATTGGGGTTAACCCTATTTAACCCTATTTTTATTGGTGCAAACCCTGTTTAACTGGATGCATTCCTTCGATTTTCACTGAGATTGCAAAATGACGGGCCGCTCTAAAGTGACTAAAATCCTGCAACAGGAGGTTTTCCAGACAAAAGCCAAAGGAATGACCTTTTCAGCCACTGCAAAAGAACTCCGTCTTTAGAAATCTGTGCTTTCTCAAATATTGCAGGTTTACAATGACTCTAATTCATTCAAGTCCCCCAAAAAGGCCGGTCGTCCAAGTAAGACAAATGAATAAGAGGACAGGATGATGTGGAGACTCTCAATGGGGAATCGGTTCAACACTGCAGCTGGAATTGCTCACCAGGTCAGTGCTAAACAGAGTAAAGATGTGTCTCAGCACATTCAAAATCACAATATCACAATCATAAATATCTGTGAGGAGGACGCAGCGAGACAGACCTTCACAACAGCGCTGTTTCTCTCGTCTCCTGGACCTCACGCCGTTTTAATGCTCCTGAATCTGGAAGATCAACAATCACAACAGTGTGATATTGAGAAACGAGCCCAGGAGCTGCTGGGAGCAGAAGTCCTGCAGTACTGCATTGTTCTTCTGCTCCAAAACCACCAGCAACCTTGGACAGGAGCGTTCAGAGGGATTGCTGGAGAAATGATCAACGCATGTGGAGGAAGATTTCACATCATAAGAGACTCTGAACCAAAACCTGCTCAAAGAGCAACTCTCATAGCAGAAATAGACAAGTTAGTTTGGCTCAATGATCACAGATTTCACTCAGTATTGACACAAGTTACAGTTAGAAAGCTTTTTAAAAAAACTAAGTGAAATATATGGCAAACTTGAAGAAAATCAGGTCTTATCTGCAATACATGACACTTTAGGGTGGTCGGATGGAGTTTGCTCATTACACTGATTGTGGTTGATCTGGCTATTGAACAGACAGACAAAATATTGATTTGTGTGGCATCTTTAGCTGGCCTTGTGGCATTTATGGCATCTTTAAGAAACGCTTTGAGTCCACATGTTGCTTTTGCACTACATTTGCCTCTGTGCTCCACAGTTGTGGCTGCATTTCTAAAGTATTTCACAATGAACAAGTCAAGTAACAATGGGACCAATGGAATAATTCCAGCAGAGTTTTTATTTGCTATAGGTTTAGGAATTACCCTTGGATCAAACGCTAGCTTAAAGACTTTTTCTGGTTTTTATAGCATGCTGTGCTGCTTTCGGAGTCACAATTGGAACTCGTCAAATCACACATTTATCATTTGAGTTCTAAAACTGAATGTCCAAGGATAACTCCTGCTATTCCGGTTTTGTGCAGTAGGTGCTGAACTCTCTGTGTTGTGTGAAATTGTGCTTACTGCTCTGTTTGGAGTGATGCTCACAATAATTCTTATGATAATTGGGATCACAATTGCTGTGTTCCAATCTGATCCCAAGATAAAGAAAAATGTAATTGAGTTACTTCTTCCTGTAGTGATTTTTTTTCATCTGCTTCTGTGTTTATAGCTTCACTTGTTCTGATTTTAGAGATGTTGTTGAGTTTGCTTAAGGTATATAATACTTCCTCAGTTCTTTCTTGTTTTATCCAGTGTTACTATTGGCTTTATTAGTGCTGATTATACAGTCCATAAAGCCTCTGCGTGAGGATAAAACAAAATAAAACACCACTTTAATGGTTCTGAAACAAGAATCAAGAATCTGTGTGCTATTGTGAAACAAGTTCTATATCTAGAAAGATTGCTGAAGAAATGATCAACGCATGTGGAGGAAGATTTCACATCATAAGAGACTCTGAACCAAAACATGCTCAAAGAACAGCTCTTATAGCAGAAATAGACAAGTTAGTTTGACTCAATGATCACAGATTTTCTTTGAGTCTGGTCACTGAATAAAACACAACAATTACATTCTAAGAGAAATCGTAAATTAAGAAATGTAGAATCTGATATTGTCTGTAATATACAGAAATATTTTCTTCATTGTACTGAACGCTGTTACTTTCACTAAAAATGCATTAACTTTCTAATTTTGGAGCAGTATTATCTCTGGGGTATTTTTTCTGTCAATAGACAGAAAAATCATTGTATGGGTCATAATTATAGATTTTTCTTTAATTACAAAAATCATTAAGATATTAAGTATCATATTAATATTAAGATATTTAAGATCAAGCTCCATGAATATATTTTGTAAATTTCCTACTGTAAATATATCAAAACCTATTGTTTTATTAGTAATATGCATTGCTAAGAACTTTAACAACTTTACATTTTCTCAATATTTAGATTTTTTTGCACCCTCAGATGATTAACTCTGGCTGTGAACCTCACACTTTCATGCACACACTGGTATATTTCCTCAGTTTAAACATTTGATATGCTCTCTATGTGCTGTTGTGAATAACATGTGGGGTTATGAGATTTGCAAGTCATTGCATTCTCTTTTTATTTACATTTTACACAACGTCCCAATTTTTTCTTTCTTTTTTTTTTTTTTTTTTTTTTTGGAATTGGGGTTGTAATTTGAAGTGATATTTAAAGAGAAGATTCAACATATTTCTGTTCTCTGCCAAAAGATATGAAGAATTTAAACACAATTAATCATAAAGAAGAAATACTAGAGGACTGCTTGAAAGAAAATACAGATAATCAAGTGAATACCCAGACAGCAAGCAGTTTCGGCCCAGATGTGGGCCAGATGTGGGCCGAAACTGCTTGCTGTCTGGGTAGTGGTTTTATTTCTCCACAACAAGCTTAAAACCCTTGCAATTTTAATGTTACCAAAAGTTTATATACTATAAAGCTTATTTATATTTTATGTATATTAATAATCTGACGTGTAATATATATAGTAGTTGCCAATATGTATATACTATATATAAAATATCCTACTTAATACACATCAATGTTTTAATGAGTATTTCTGTAGTTGAAATAGCCATGTATTACTTATTAACATTTGTAAGTTTCATACAGTAAGTTGTATTTTTTATTTACAGTCAAATCTCCAGATGAAGTTAAATCACAACAACATGATGTGAAAGCTGCATTGGTTTGTCTAAAGTCCTGCAGAGGAGGTAAGTGGACATTTAACATATTTTCATCCAGAGCTAGAGGATCTTACCAACAATTATAAGTAAAATTTATACATAATAATGAGTCATTAGTGTTTTATATGCTGTTTGTGACTTAAACTAGAATAATGAATGTAGTCTGCCCTTGACAAATTACTATTAACAAACCAAAATATAATGCTACCTAAAACAGGTAAGAACCGAGCAGGTTTTCAATTTTTACTTTGAGAAAATTCACTATCAACCCTAAAATAGTAAGAATTACTGAACCACTGAGCACACAAGCACATGAAAAAAGCATTATAAGAACAGTTAACCAGAATATAGACTTTAGCATCTCATTCTTTAAATGAAAATTTGTTATTGTCAATCCTAATATTAGCAGAATTATTGTCATCATCCCACCAAACACACTTATAAACCCCACTGAAAGTGTGGCCCCAATGATACAAAACAGAAACGACCCAAGTATAGACATTGAAAATGCATGTCTAATAATTTTGGTGCAAAATAAAAAAGCCACGTAACACGATAAGAGCACATCTGTGAATGACACTGAATGACATTGGCTGAAGTGAGTCCCTGAGTTATTTTCGACTTGACAAAAAACAAACAAAACCCGCCCAGAATCTGAGCTCCTAAAAACACAATTTAGGAGCTGCTTCTCCTTTAAGTCTTAAATGTAAAGCATCTTTACGTAAGGAATAAGTATCATCACACCCAGCTGCGTTGCATACATGTGAGCATGCAGAAAATCCAGCGAATAAATGAAACATGAGCATATGTTTGAAAAAGAAAGAAAACAAAAAATTTACAAAGATAACAAAACCCCAGAAGGCATTTAGTTCAGAAATTAACTTATGTAAAGACCATCAGAAACTATAACAGATGCTTGACTGACAGTGAAAACATAGTTGATAAATGAGAAATGCTTAAGGTATTAGACATGAATGGTTTTGTAGAACATAATTCAAATTTTCATTTAAAGCTGGCAGCAGTAAAATGAATCCAGGTTTATTCTTTAAAGACACTGAATGCACAGCATTGTTTTGATCAGCTCTTAATAGTCTTGTTGGTGGAGGAGAATTTGTGAGTTTTGATATGACACTGATGAACAAATTATATTTAAGTACTATTTGCATGTTTCATACTGTCAGTTTTATTTGTACAGTTTAATTTCCATTTGAGAACATCTGATCCGCACTGCTGGTTAAAATCACAACATCAGCATTATTTGAGTTATTTCCAGTAAAACTGCATTGGTTCGTCTGCAGAGCAAATAAGTGCACATTTAACAGACATCTTTATATGAGCGATTGAAGACTCTTACAATGATTGTCTTTGTTCATTTGTCCATGGATGCTTTAATAGATGACAGCAGATGTTCTAGGTAAAATCTTCAAGAATTTAAATTCAAATGGTAATTGATGAATAGTCATTCCTCATTACAGTAAGTCGGGAGTTTGTTTGAGACATTTGGTTTAGCAAGTAAATGAGATCTAAACAAAGAGTGACTATTAAAAATTATAAAAATATATATAATTTTAATGCATATAATGAATGCATAACAGCAGAATTCAGAAATGTGTGTTTTATTTATACAAAATTATGTATAAGGTTTCAAAATATTTTTTCATTTTGTGTATTTGCCTACATAAAATTCAAAATATGAAAATAATTATATTTCAGTAAAAAAAAAAAAAAAAAACATTCACCACATAACACTGATAAACTTAATACATCATTAAAAATGTGCAATAAATGTTGTTCCTGATATCTCGCCCGATGCTAAACACTTGTTAGTATACAAATTAAATAAAATAGTCTTGTAAGAGAGATAATTTCCTGAAAGCACAAAATGGCAAAATGGGCCAAAAATTACCCATCGAAAGGGCCAAAATTACCCATCGTTGAAGAAACATCAATATGTGTTTGAAATAAATAATAAATGATAAAATAAAATAGTGTTGTTCCTTTTTTTTTTTTTTTTACATTTGATTAAAATCAAAAATCAGCATTAACTTACAATCCAAAATCTGTTAGGGTCTTTTGATTTAGTCACTATTATCAGCCTCAAATTACTGTGAAAATATAATGACATAATATACGGCATAAAAATGAAATTAAAGAACTAATAAATACACAACAGCATGGAAAAATCAGGAAAAAAACTACAAATTTCACCGCATCACTCTTTAAATGGAAAAACGCTTTTGCAAATCCTAATATTAGCAGAAATATTGTTCTCTCCACACCAAACAGAGAAAACACAGTCACAAACCCCATTGAGAGCATCACTCCAACAAAACAAAACAGGAATAACTTGAATGCAAACACCAGAGTTGTCCGAGCCTGCATTTGACCTGGTATAATGGAGTAAATAGTGTATAAATGAGCCCCGAATGTGACTCCGGGAGCAGCATGGCACGCTATGAGCACATCTGACCACGTCCGTACACTGACAGCTGTTCCTACAGTCAGCCCTAGACCTGCTATGAACACTATACTGGGAAATGTAAAGATCATGACTAAAAACATTATGATTTGTTGTCCACGTTGTGAATTTGCAAAGTCATGATATGCAGCGGCTACAGTGAAAGTAGAGGATAGGATCAAATTTAAAGGAACGGCAACATCTGGATTGAGGATATTTCTTATAGTGACCATGAAACTAACAAGCACAAATAGCATTTCCGCGAAATGAAATTGTTCACGTGTTATTTTAGTGAAAATGAAGGCAGTGTTCAGTAAAATTAGTAAAATCCATCGTGCAGTTTCTGCTGAATTGTCATGATTTTCAGAAAGCATTTGATTTTCTTCATGCACATCTTGAACGGTTTCTTCAGCTTCTAACTGTTGTCTCAATACTGAGTGAAATCTGTGATCATTGAGCTGAACTAACTTGTCTATTTCCGCTATGAGAGCTGCTCTTTGAGCAGGTTTTGGTTCAGAATCTCTTATGATGTGAAATCTTCCTCCACATGCGTTGATCATTTCTCCAGCAATCCCTCTGAACGCTCCTGTCAAAGATTGCTGGTGGTTTTGGAGCAGAAGAACAATGCAGTACTGCAGGACTTCTGCTCCCAGCAGCTCCTGGGCTCGTTTCTCAATATCACACTGTTGTGATTGTTGATCTTCCAGATTCAGGAGCATTAAAACGGCGTGAGGTCCAGGAGACGAGAGAAAAAGCGCTGTTGTGAAGGTCTGTCTCGCTGCGTCCTCCTCACAGAGGTTTGGTCCAGTGACCAGCATCATTCTACGAGCCCCGTCTGTAATTACTGGAGTCTTTACAATCTCTCTGTCCTCCTGTCCTCCATCTTTCCTTCCTGACAGAAGATCTGCAGCACTGAATCTGGACTGACCTCTGATTCCCACAACCAGGATCCTCACTTCATCAATATCATCATGAGAAGCTAAAATAATGTTTAAACCATCATGCAAAGATGCAAAAAATTATTAAAGGTTTTCTTTAAAAACAAGCCATTCAAAATACTGATATTAATGAGCAGGTGCATTACCTTCTGCTTGGACAGTGTGAAATAGCAGTATCAGTGTGAAGAGCGAGACGGGTTTTGTGTTGGTCAATTTCATTGTAAAACCTAAAGCCAAATAAATGTAGACTGTTACTCAAGTTAGCCTATCAACAAAACTAAGAATATAAATAAGGTTTTACTTACAAACAGTTAGTTTATAAAACGTAACTCTGTCCTTTCTTTTGTTTTGGTAAAACAACTATGCTCCACAAGTCTGCATTCGATGTCAGAGAAGATATCAAACCAGACTGTTACTAGTAGGTCGCATTTTGCAAGTTTTATTTCCTTTGTTCTAGTGAGACTTAAGTGTGTTAGCGATCGAACAGGTGCCTTCTGTGTTGTGTATGAGAAGCATTTAAACGACAAATGCGGAACGAAACCGCACAACGAAACCGGAAGAAAGCGCAGCGCGAGCTCAGAGTAAATACTGACCGCTGTCCATCACGTGACCGTTATAAACAGAGCGGTGAGATCCAGAGTGAAGCAACCGAGACAAGTTCTCCAATAGAAACCCACAAACTACTGATTCATGCTAACTTAAAACCAGATGAAACAGCGCTGAGATTCTCAACATCCCTGACATGTAAAACAGGAGAAACAGTGTGTAGAAACAATCCGGTTTAAATCCACAAATTACCAACATTTAGAAAAGATTAATTGTAATGACATAAACTCAAATTATGGTATTATGGCAGAAAGGTGGGGATAATACTAAAACATTATGTATGTGGACGTTTTTTTAAATGGTTAAAAGAAGTAATGTAATTAATCATTGTTTAAAGTGTAATAACCTTTTGTTTTTGCATTTTTTTTTACATTTACTTTGGTGTAAATAGTGAAAGTAGGAAACATCATAATGAGAAACTTAAATAGAAAGTGATTTTTAACTGTTTTTTTTTTTTCAGGAAAATCCAGTTTTGCCCCAAAAGTCCTGTGTCACGTGTGAGCTTATGTTAATTATGGAAGGCCGACGGGGCCAAAAGTCTTTAAGCAGAACGCATGGAATGTGACCGTATCAGCACACACTGTTTGTCTGCCTTAATGCAACAGCACAGCAGCCAATTAAATAGCTGTAATTACTGCGCATGTAAATTAGCTGTAGCTGTAAATTAGCTGTAAATCTTTGCATATGTGAAACAATGGTACGTTGGTATATATGTATACAGTCATCAGAAATAATGTGTACTCATGAAGGATGTAGGAATGGTACACTGATATGCATGTATGCAAACATCAGACAATATATTTTTATACTGCCAGAATGTGTGTCTCTATACAAAAGAGACACATTCAAAATTGTGGACAAACAGGGCGTGTTGATATGTTCAAATCCAATCCATTACATTTAAAAACGTTTGGCCATGTCTGCTTCCATATTTATTTCCAGCATTCCTTCTCACATGTGTTGTGTTAAACATATTTTGCTGACCAGACAGAGTTGTCAAAGATTCTTCCTATTGAAAAGTTGTGTAATGTGTGACGTCCCCTGTCACTGATCTTTGTGTAACTTATGACATCCCCTGATACTGATCTTTTGTGTAATGTGCACACAACAGCAAATAATGGCACCCCCGTCACTCGTGTAGTGTGAGAAGAACAGTGACCCAATGACTTTAAAAATTGTGCAGCGTGACCCCGGCATAAAAGGGAAAATGAAAACTGTAAATTAGTGTGGTCACTATAAACAGTAGGAAGAACTGATAAAAAAGAAATTGCATTGGATAAAACATTTGCCAAATGTATAAATGTTACTAGTTTTAAAATATATTAAATGGCAAAATAGTATAAAAGAGCATTTACTAAAATTCTAGTCACTATGCCTATTTAGTTTGTCTTAGTTAACACACACCCCTGTTTTGACACTATTTGGTATAAACTTGATTTATCAACTTGACTTAAAAAGAGAATGGCATCCAGGAGATTAGTGAGTTGCTCAGTTGTGACGTTTTGTTTTATTTTATCCTCTTCAGGGGTTTTCTGAACTGTATTATCAGCATTAAAGAACACAATAGTGATGCTGGATGGAACCAGAAAGAAGTTAGGAAGTATTCCAGACATACTTTAAGCAAACTCAACAACATCTCTAAAATCAGAACAACTGATGCAGTAAACACAAAACCACATGCAATCAACACTAAGTTGAGTTTGCATTGAGCAAACAGTGCATTGAGTTCAAGACACACTGCACAAAAGAGAAATAATAGCAATAATTCTCTGACGTTTAGTTTTTGGGGCTCCGATGATGAATTTAAGAAGTTCCAATCGTGGCTCCAAAAGCAGCACAGCATGCAATGAAAACATCAGACAAAGGCCTTATGCTAGTGATTGATCCAATGGTTATTCCTAAATCTACTGTAAATATAAACGCTGTTCCAAAACGGATCTGGGTTAGCTCTCACAGTGCTCACTATGAACTTTCTTTATCAACTTAGGTGTTGATTGTGAGTTTATGATTAACTCTGGCTGTGAACCTCACACTTTCATGTGCACTGCAGCAGCATTCACTTCCCTGCTGAAATTCAAGAGATCATTATTAAAATATGTGTTTATTTATATCAATAAAATTTAATTAAGTTAATTTATTAGTTCATTAATTTACAGGCCTACAAAAAGCAAAAAAAAAATTGTTTTATTTATTTATTTTTTATGCTACTGGAATTAAGCAATCAATCTGTACCAAGGTATAGTACCATAGTATTACCATCACTGTGCCATATACTGTCACAGCAAGCTTTTGAAAGCTAATTTTAACAATTTTATTTACCTAAGGTTGTTGCATATCTTTGCATTTGTCATAAAATTATAGCACATCACTATTAGCCTATTTATAATACTCATTTAGCATACCCCTAAAAGTAATTTCTTAGTAAGAGGGGTCGCAAGATAATTTTTGGAAATCAAATAATTTAAAATAATAAATCAAATAATAAAACTCCAATGTGGAGTTGTACTCCAGTATGTTGCCTGCCCAACTAATTAGGCAAGATTACTGTTGAAATTTAAGTAATGAGTAAATTATTATAAAATAATATAACTGTTCTTATCATTTTTCTTAGACTGATGTGTTCCTTTGTGTTGTCATTATGCTATAGGGTGCATGTGTGCCCTTGTGCAAAATATTTGTATACTTTAACCACCTCTGAGGAAAGTGGGGGTCCTGAGGTACGGGGACTGTTATTTTGGGGGTCATGGGCTGAAAAGTTTGGGAACCCCTGATTAGTTGATGCTTTTGCTGTCTCTCCAAATTACTGTTACAATCCATACAGTAATGCTACATAGAACTACAACATGACAAAACCAGTGTAAAACAGTACTAACAATTACATTCTTATTGTAATGTAAAACTATTGTAAATTCTAATATCTGCAGAATTTAAATATTTTGTAAAAGCTTAATATTTTTTTTAATTATCATTCATTTGAGACATTTGGTTGCATCTACATGAGATAACCTATATAAATTTTATGTTAAATGCAAAGTGAAGAAGTATTTTTCTATTGTAATGCATGCACCATAGAATATTTTGTTATATTTTATGCAAAATAATGCAGTCAGTGTTAAAATATAATTTGTGTGCATTTAAAAATGGAATGAAATTAGATGTAAGGCGGTATATATATCTGGGTTGTCCACAAGGTGTCCCCATAACGCTATTGAATTAAAA
The DNA here is from genome assembly GCF_963082965.1 of Carassius carassius. NCBI lineage: Eukaryota > Metazoa > Chordata > Actinopteri > Cypriniformes > Cyprinidae > Carassius > Carassius carassius. The sequence continues at coordinate 2,262,684 of NC_081797.1, forward strand.
TAGATTCAAGTGCCTTTAGCGTTGTTTGGGCCTCGTCATGTACCGTAGCTGCCTCATCTTTTCCTCAGTTTGTGTTGTCAACGCTATAGATGCCGTGCTGTGGAATAAACGGTCAAGCCACAATCCTGAACCACTCTGTGTCTGAGTCTCCGCTTTCTACCACCACCCACGAACATATAACACAACGCAGAGCAACGGAGGTGCTAGAGTCCAGTGAGCGTGTGGAGAGAGAGAAAGAGGGTTACATCTTTGGTTCCGTGACCCGGATTGTCACCAAACCACTGTCAGCCAGTGGTTTGAATACTGAACTATATTAACAAACTGAAATTCTTAACAGGACTGGTGATTTTGGGGTTACATATCTGCCATCACAGCTATATCCTTTACAGTCTGCTGGGTAACTTAACTGTTATTTAACTGTTTTAAATATTTGCTGTGATGTAAAACTTATTTGATAGTTTTATTGAAAAGTGAGTTTTTTTGTTGTTTTGTTTTTTTCTATTGAGATTTGGGAAACTATTTACTGAAAAGGGTTACTGTGCATCTGCTTAATACTCAGAGAGACTTTAGTTTAAACTTTTAATTTTAGTTGAGGAGCAGTTAACTTTCTTGGATAAGCTGGTTACGTTTTTCATTGTGCTCACCTCACTGAAACATATAGCTTACTTTAGAACAAATTTATTTATATGGGTTTGCATTATTTTACATAGATTCAACATCTCTTAGAACCTAATTACATTGCATTACATTATATTACCTGCTTGCACATAGTAAACACATTGTGATTTTAAGATGTCGCAGACATATGCAAACTCCCCACAAGACATACAGTGCTCCTCCACCAGTGCATCTAGTCTCCCGACGCCAGTGGGGCATGTCACCATTGGCCCACCAGCCCCTATGAACGCGCCCTATGCTGACCAGTATGTGACGCCAGCCCATGCACGAAGGTTGACAGGCCCTGGGGCCTCAGGGCAGGTACCGCCACTTTGTTTCGACAACAGCCCAGATGCAAGACCAGGTGGCCAGATAGATATGACGATTGATGCCTCTGTTCGCAAACGCAGTAGACATGGGCCCTCAGGAGCTATGCCTTGGCAAGATTCCCTACATCATGTCATTGTTGAGAGGCCAGTTGTGCAGCAGTCGCTCCAACCCTACCCAGTTGCTGTGCCACATCCAGCCCAGCCTATTAGGCTTGGCCCCCAGGTTTACCCAAGTTATTCATATCCCCCATCTGTGCCCGCGCAGAGTCTTCCGATCCCACCAGTGACGAATACTACGGTTAAGCACGTAGCTGCTGACCAGGCCTTTCAAGTGCATTCCCCTGAGGCCACATTTCTCACAACTCCAGTTCCAGGCTATAGTGGAGCCACCCCACTAGCCCCATCTGCAAATGCATGGGCTCCCAACATAACTCAACACAGCCCTCGGGTAGCGTTAGACCAGGCTGCCACTGATGCTCCTCCTGAGTTATCTCCTCAACGGACACTGATTCCAGCTTCCCACCTCAACATGCATGTTGACGCTCATTCTCCATACCACCCTTCTCCAGCCCCCCCTGTGCCTGCATCTGCCAGCCAGTATGCCCATCCACACGTGACACAATTCATGCCTCCTGCTCGAGCAGTCGCCAACCAGTGCCTTCCTATGACAGCCTATGGAGGTTTCATGCAAACTCATCAGGTGAAAAATGTTCAAGTCTTCACAGGAAATCCAGACTGTAAGATACTGGTGGAAGACTGGATTCGCGACATGCAATATCTCTTGGAGGCAATAGAGCTCCCAATGCACCTCCGCTTCTCCACTGTTGTGCGATACCTGGGGGGTGAAGCCCGAAATCTCATCCTTAACTTACCTCCACATGATCAGACCCCTGAGAAAGCGCTTGAGGAACTGCGGGCCCGAATACAGTGACACTCGAGGATCCCTAGATCCTCTGGCTGACTTCTACGAGCGGAGCCAGAATTCAGGGGAGTCTGCCTGTTCTTATGCTATAGCACTGGAGGCAAAGTTGAGAACAGTAGAGGAGAAGCAAAGAGGAGGTAAGCCCTTCCTGGATCGAGATAGCAAACTAACACGGCAGTTCATGAGAGGCCTCTCCGACGAGGAGGTGTACACCAGAATCGCACCAATGGCACCCAGGCTCTTCAGTTTCCGAGAGCTGCAGGCAGAGCTCCGAAGTCTAACTAGAGAAACTAAGAAGTTTCAGATGCATAGTGCAGCAAAGAAAACATATGCTCAGGTGCATGTAGCATCAGGAGGGGGTGGAAACACCAAGATAGATAGGCCAAAACACACATCTGAAGTATCAGAGCTGACAGAAATGGTTAAGAAGTTAGCTCTCATACAGGAAGAACAAATGGCTAAGCTGTCACAACTAGAGTCGAGAATTACCTCTTCTCCCCTTTCCTCCCCATTATCTGTCCAACCAGCAAAGGGCATCCAGAGTGGTACACAGCCTTACTGTGGGTGGGAAGCGCCGAGCAAAGTGAAATGCATGACGTTGTAGGCCCTGCTGTTTACACTGGCCGTACAATAAACATCCCTGGTGGAAAAGAGATGGATTTAATGTGTAGTATTAAAACTGGTCCCCAAAGGAAGATTTATACAGCCCTGATAGAAGGCCATCAATCCCTGCCGCTCCCCCAGGACATCCTGGTGGCCAAAGTGCTTGCAAATGTGAAAAGAGGTTGTGCTCCAGTTAGAGTGATGAATCTTTCCCAGCGAGTCATTACAATCAAAAGACACACAAATCTGGCCAGCGCAGTCCTTGTGGACAAGGTGGTGGAGTTCCCAGATAAAAAGCATGGCGAAGCTGGGAACAGAGGGGCATGTCTAAGTCTGGACCAAGTGGTGGCTAGCTGCAGGGTTGATCTAAGTGAAGCAGCGGTTGAAAGTGAGGACCAACGTGCTCTACTCAAGGATCTGCTGGACAAAAACGCAGATGTGTTCTCCCAGCATCCCATGGACTATGGTCACACCACAACTGTACAGCATGAGATTCCACTGGTTGACCCGAGGCCTTTCCGACTGCCGTACCGCAAAATACCCCCCTCCCAGTGGCAAGATGTGAGGCGGTTATTGATGGACAAGGAGACAGCAGGACTCGTTCGCCCCAGTAAAAGTCCGTATGCATCCCCTGTGGTGGTGGTGATCAAGAAGGATGGATCACTTCAATTATGTATCGACTACCGGAAGCTCAACGCCTGCAGCACCCGAGACGCATTCCCTCTGCCAAGGATAGAGGAAGCTCTAGAGGCTTTGGGGTAAGCTAGAGAGGCTCCAGCTGGCGTTTGATACACTTAGGGAGCATGGTTTAAAATTGAAACCCTCCAAGTGCCAGCTTGTAAGGAAGGAAGTGCAGTACTTGGGTCACTGGGTGTCAGCAGAGGGCATCAAGACAGACCCAGAGAAGATCAGTAAGGTCAAGGAATGGGTGAGGCCTACTAATCGTATGGAAGTGCTCCGGTTTTTGGGGTTTGCGGGGTACTATAGGAGGTATGTTAAGGGATACTCTAACCTGGCTGCTCCATTATACCGCCTTACCTCCGGTGACCCTAGAAAGAAGAAAAGAGGGATCCAGAAAAGCCCAGGCCCTGACCTGCCCTGCCATTTCTGTGGACTGCCGACTGTGAGGAGGCCTTTCAGTCTTTAAAAGATAAGCTGATAAATGCACCAGTGCTTGGCTATCCAGACTACAGTCAACCCTTTCTGCTGCAGACTGATGCCTCAGGAATGGGGCTTGGTGCTGTGCTAGCGCAGGTACAAGATGGAGTGGAAAGGGTCATTGCGTATGCGAGCAGAGGCTTAAGCCCACCTGAGATGAGGTATCCAGCACACAAGCTTGAGTTCCTCGCGCTCAAGTGGGCCGTGACAGATAAGTTCCATGACCACCTCTACGGGCGCAAGTTCTCTGTTCTGACCGACAATAACCCTCTGAAATATGTAATGACCTCAGCCAAGCTCGACGCCACAGGTCAGCGATAGGTTTCTCATCTCTCCATATGTGACTTTGACATCCAGTATCGGAGGGGACAGGACAACTCTAACGCTGACGCCCTCTCACGTATGTCCAATCAGGAAGTTGCGGAGACTGCAGTCATGCCCGCAACAGGTGAGGGCGGGTGAACAGAGACATGAGGAGGCACATACCACCCAGGAGCCTGGGGAGGGCTCAGGAAAGTACATAGCAGCAGTCACAGAGGAGCCTGAAAGTGGTCAGTCACTGGAGGCCAGTGAGGCGTATGTGGATGTGGGGATGGAGGCTCTACCTGCTATGACCACACAGGAGCTTCGAGTGGGACAGAAGGAAGACACAGTTATCGGTCCCATCCTCCACTTTAAGAGCAAGAACCACAAACCAAGCCACAGCGAGAGGATGAAAGTGGGCACCACTGGGGGCCTCCTAAAGGAGTGGAGGAGGTTAGTGGTAAAAAAGGGATCCTGTACCGTAGCATCAGAGACTGCCATAAAGGGGTGGTGGAGCAACTAATACTACCAGAGAGGCTGCGTGAAACTGTCAAAACAGCCCTTCACAATGACTCAGGGCATCTGGGATTTGAGAGGACACTACAGATGATAAGGGAAAGATTTTACTGGCCAAGAATGGTGCGAACAGTGTGAGAGATGCTGTCTTAGGAAAACTCCCACGGTCAATGTCAGGGCTCCCCTTGTCATTATCCATACCAGTGCCCCCATGGAACTGGTTTGTGTTGACTTCTTAAAGTTGGAGAAATCCAAGGGTGGTATGGAGAATGTGCTCATTGTTACGGATCACTTTTCTCGTTACGCACAGGCCTACCCCACCAGGGACCAAAAGGCAGTCACAGTGGTCAGGGTCTTGTGGAGGAATTTCTTCTGCCGTTTCGGTTTCCCTGCTAAATTACACACAGATCAAGGCCGTAACTTTGAAAGTGCAATAGTGAAGGAGCTATGCAAGTGTATTGGGACCACTAAAACCCACACCACACCCTACCACCCCCAGGGCAACGGGACCACCGAAAGATTCAACCGTACCCTAATGAACATGCTGGGAACACTGGATCTGCATCTAAAGCCCCGGTGGCATGAGTATGTAGATTCAATGACACATGCATATAACTGCTCGCAACATGACTCCACTGGATATAGCCCATACTACCTTATGTTTGGTAGACACCCCAGGCTCCCAGTGGACCTCATCTTCGGGTCCACCACAACAACCCCGCCATGTGAATACAGCGAGTATGTCCAGGCCCTGCATGACACCCTGTCGCAGGCCTATGCCCTGGCTAATCAGACCTCTCTGCTGGCAAAAAGACAGCAGAAAAAGTATTATGACAAAAAGGCCAAGAGTGAAGACTTTAGTTCTGGGGATAGGGTCTTAGTCAAGGTCTGTCATGTGGAGGGGATGCAGAAGCTGGGAGATCGATGGGAGAGACAGCCATATGTTGTGGTAAAGAAGCAACCTGGTTTGCCTGTGTACGTGGTGTGACGAGAGGATGGGGGAGCGGAGAGAGTGGTTCATAGGAACCTTTTGACGCAGTGTATGTTTCTCCCAGTGGAACAAGAGGAAGGAGTGATCATAGAAGAGAGCGAGTCAGATGGTGAGGCCTGTGGGGCAGGCATTGAATCAGAGGGTGAAGAGGAAACAAGGAGTGACGATTAAGAGGAGATGCTGGACAGAGCCCTTATTGGAACCCAAGATAAAGAGGAAGAGCAAATGAGCAAAGAGGAGGCTGACTTGTGGACAGAGGAATCAAGTAATGGAGAAGGAGTGCTTGTGACTGGTAGTGATGCCGCCCCCAGTCAAGGGTCCAACCCCCCAAGAAGAAACCCGAGAAGGAACCGGCATCCCCCAACTAAACTCTCACTGGAGACCCAAGTGGTGAAATTGGAGAGTGACCACCAAAAGATAGAAAGAGGGAGAAAGTTGTGGTTGAAGGCCAGAAGTAAGAGGAGCAGCAGAGAACACGTAGAACCATACTGCACGCACCCCGATAACAGTTAGCTACCCACGCCTATCACACACATCAGGTGCTATTCATTCATTCACAACATGTTTTTTTTATTATTGTTGTCATAGATTACACCACACTGGAGTTTTGGTTAATTAGATGGCTGGGACGCAGGGGTGGATGTAAGGCGGTATATATATCTGGGTTGTCCACAAGGTGTCCCCATAACGCTATTGAATTAAAACAGATTCAAGTGCCTTTTGCGTTGTTTGGGCCTCGTCATGTACCGTAGCGTTGATATAGGAGTATTGCCTCATCTTTTCCTCAGTTCATGTTGTCAACGCTATAGATGCCGTGCTGTGGAATAAACGGTCAAGCCACAATCCTGAACCACTCTGTGTCTGAGTCTCCGCTTTCTACCACCACCCACGAACATATAACACAACGCAGAGCAACGGAGGTGCTAGAGTCCAGTGAGCGTGTGGAGAGAGAGAAAGAGGGTTACAGTAACACAATAAAATTGACCATTTCATACCAAAAACTAGAAGAAATAGGAGAATATTTTCTACCCCTGTATAATGACAAAAAAATGACACTGTGATTAATATATGATATATTAATATCCCACAGATACGTTTTCTATGTTGTTTACGCTTTGATTTGAACAAAAACAACGTATCCGTGTGGCACAGTGGATACTTTCCAAAATGGCACTAGGGTGATGCGGAAGAGACTAATTTGTTGAATAAAGTCGTTATTTTTGTTTTCTTTGCATACAAAAAGTATTCTCGTAGCTTCGTAAAATTACAGTTGAACCATGGATTATTTTACTGATCTTGCTAGATTTCTGTACCTTGATCGTGGTAGTTACATTACTGTCTATAAAATATATGCATTTGTGCTCCGAGGAAGTACGGAGGTCCTACGGGTTTGGAACAACATGAGGGCGAGTTATTAATGAAAGAATTAAATTTGTTGGGTGAACTTGCCCTAAATATCTTTTTTATTTTCAGACATCTTCAAATGATTCAGAATGCAGTGGCACGTCTGAACTTCAATGAGCCCAAAAGAAAAATTGTTATTTCTATCTTTTGCTGTAGTGTGTCAGAAGGAAATATCAGTTTACATTAATTGTAATAATGCAGTGATATTTTAGTCTGACAGCAGCCAGTGCTGCACACAGAGATCTGATCTGATCATCGTCAGTCTGTCTGGAGTGACATGAAGAAACAGAACAAACTGAGACGGACTCAATCCAGAAAAACTGTGCCAACATCTCCGAGATGCTTCAGGAGACCTACCTGCAACGCTACAGTCCTGTGCAAAGATTTAGACACTTGTGTAAAAATGCTGTAAATGAGGATGCTTTCAAAATACTGTAATGTCATAAATAGATTTTCTTTATCAATGAACTTTTATTAACAAAATTACATCAACATTTGGAGTGATCATCCTTTGCATTTAAATCAGTCGGTGTCATGAAACTTCAGTTGTAAAAGTTGAGGGAAGAATCATATTTACAAGAACATGCCACATTTGAAGTGCACATAATATTGCCTCAAAATGAGAACGTTTACACCATTATAGAACTTATTTCACAGTGTCACAGTTGTGTTTCTTCATTTTCCAGATTCAGGGACATTAAAATATTGTGAAGTCCAAGAGACAAGAGAATCTGCCTCTGCTGTCTCACTGTATCCTCATAAGAGGCTTTCAACTCTTTTATCAGTATAAAAGAACCCAACAGAAAAGATGGATATTACAAGAAAAAAGCCAAGCAAGTATTCTGTAAATACTTAAAGAAAACTCAACGACTTCTTTAAAATCCGAACAAATGAAGCAATAAACACACAATCACATGGAAACATCACAAAAGTAGGAGGTTAATTAAAGTTTTCTTCATGGACTTTGCTATTGTGATCACAATTATTAGCAGAAATATTGTTAGTTTCACTCCAAACAGTGTACTGAGCGCAATCACACTCAACACTGTGAGTTCAGCACCTACAGCACAAAACAGAAATAACTTGAGTAATTCTTCAAAATTCAGTTTTTGGGGCTCGAATGATTAATTTATGAATTCATAAGCTCCAATTGTGACTCCAACAGCAGCACAGCATGCAGTGAAAACATCAGACAAAGTCCTTATGCTTGCGATGGATCCAAGGGTTACTCCTAAACCCACTGTCAGTGTAAAAAAATGTAATCTGTAACTTTTTTTCTTTATCATTTGACTTGCACACTGGTAGATAGTTTGTAAGGACTGCCACAACTGTGGAGCACAGAGCCAAATTTAGTGAAAAAGCTACATTGCTGAATTTTGAACATTTCTTAAAGACGCCATAAATGTCACGAGTCCTGCTAAAGTTGCCTCAAATATTAACATTGTGTGTTTCTGTTCAGTAGCCAAAACAAATGCAATCAGTGAAATTATCAGACTCCATCCGACCACTCAGAACTGTCACTTATTGCAGTTGAGATCTTACTTTCTCCAAGTTTGCCATCTATTTCATTGATTCTTTTCAAAAGCTCCAGCCGTTCAACTTCTAACTGTTGTCTCAATACTGAGTGAAATCTGTGATCATTGAGCTGAACTAACTTAAGTTGCTCTTTGAGCAGGTTTTGGTTCAGAGTCTCTTATGATGTGAAATCTTCCTCCACATGCGTTGATCATTTCTCCAGCAATCCCTCTGAACGCTCCTGTCAAAGGTTGCTGGTGGTTTTGGAGCAGAAGAACAATGCAGTACTGCAGGACTTCTGCTCCCAGCAGCTCCTGGGCTTGTTTCTCAATATCACACTGTTGTGATTGTTGATCTTCCAGATTCAGGAGCATTAAAATGGCGTGAGGTCCAGGAGACGAGAGAAACAGCGCTGTTGTGAAGGTCTGTCTCGCTGCGTCCTCCTCACAGAGGTTTGGTCCAGTGACCAGCATCATTCTACGAGCCCCGTCTGTAATTACTGGAGTCTTTACAATCTCTCTGTCCTCCTGTCCTCCATCTTTCCTTCCTGACAGAAGATCTGCAGCACTGAATCTGGACTGACCTCTGATTCCCACAACCAGGATCCTCAGAGCCTCATCATGAGAAGCTGGAGGAGAAAGTGAAACTATCTTGCAAAGACAGAAAATGGGATAGGAATACTTTATCTTGTGCATTTAACCTAAGCATTAGCATTCTGCTTGAGCAGATGAAAATTGTAACTTAATGAGAATATGACAACCAGAAAATGAAGGTTGAATAATAAAATAAATTCAAAATTCTATTGCCTAACCGCTTAGGATAACTGGAATCAGTGTTACAAGTGCCCCAGGCACATCATTTTACAATTTTTGTAGCATAAACACCATCAAATCTATGAGAGCTTCAGATCTTCCAATGTTTCTCTATGGCACTGAAACTTAAAGATGTTTAATTTGCACTCCAAGTGCAATTGATACTCGACTGCCATTGGCTCATCAGTGTTCAAGGGGAGGGGCTTACAGATAGATCAATTGTTGCTTCTAAAATAATTTTAGATGTATAATGAGACCAAAATACTGATTCAGAAAAAGGAAAATCATTCGAAGTTTGGAAAGACATCATGATGAATAAATGAAAACAATCATGAGCTACAGGTACACTATTCATTTGACATTTTTGGTTAAACGTAACGAGCAGGTACATTACCTTCTATTTGTACAGCTTTGGTGTGAAATACCAGAATCAGTGTGAAGAGTGAGATGAGGGTTGTCTTGCATAGTTTCATTGTACAATCTAATACAATGTAGCCAAATGTAACTTTAAATATCTGTGAATCAAGTTACCCACATTAACAAAACTAGAAAAATCGTTAAATCGTTTTTGTTTTATGTTTTTGTTTTTCTTAGAAACACTCTAAAGTATAGTTCTGTCCCGTCTCTTCCTTTGCTAAGACAACTACGCTTCACAAGGATTAGTTCTAAAGGAAACCCATTAATTTAGATACCAAACCTGTAAGACAGGTTTTTAGAAACAGCCTAAAGCTAGTGACATTTTTAAGTTAGTGTATGGTTTATGCAGATATTTGTAAAGTTTAAAATGCCCATGATTTACAGAAAGTTTCTGCCAGCATTTTTCATTGGTCAAACCACTGCTTTTGTCCACCAATGTTTTTCACATTCAAGTACAGTAAGTAGTTTCAGTTGTTTTAAAGTCCCTCTGCACCAGGGTTAATTTATTTCTGAACAAGCTGGATCTGGCAATTAACATAATAAACACGGGTTAAACAAGAAAAGGTTAAAAAATGATCTCTGTCAATGAGAGTTAAAATTACTGTATTGACTCTTCACTATTACATCCATCAACAAAACTCCTCAGTTGCTTAGGAGTCGTTCTTATCTACATCTGCTCCGAGGTGAAACAATGGAGGATGATGACAGTCACTCAGGGCAGGTCTGTGACAAAACTAAAGACTGAAGCCACTGTCAATCAACTATTGTGGGAGGGGCCTGGGTCTGTGTGATGTCAGGAATCAGAACGGCTTGATTTGAGAAAGGGTTAATGATTTTAGGAGATTAAAAAAAAATCCTTGGAGGATCTTTATCATTGTTGGGTGGTTGTGTACATATACTGCCAACACACATTTATATTCAAACACCATGTAAAAGTGCATTTCGCATCTGATGACCCCTTTAATGTACTTTGGCCTGGTGGCTGATTTGGCTCACTGCCCTGTTTTTTATTTATTTTTTGGTATTATTCTTTATATCTTATATTTTTGCATTCCCAATGTACCAAAGGGATGATTTCTGATTTTTTTTTACATTCAATAATAAATCATAAATCGGTTTGTGTTGATTGCCAGCGTTGCACTTTTCAAATCATAGGCCTATACATATCTATGATTTGAATTTGAAGCGGACGGAAGAGGCAGTGAAATATAGCGAAATTACTGACCTATCCAGGGCTTCAAGTGCAGGTCAGTTTCATCTGTAAATAAGCCACTGCATTTTTTTGTTTTAGTATAAAAAAAGGTTGAGTTTTAAACTGATTGCATCTGTTATGGTATCAGGAGCACCCCATTATTATCATAAGTCTGAATACTGTGCTAATAGACATTTGTGACCCTGGACCACAAAAACAGTCATAAGAGTCCATTTTTTGAATTAGAGATTTATACATAATCTTAAAGCTGCATACTGTAAATAGGCTTTCCATTGATTGTGTGGTTTCTCAGGATATGACTTAAGATAAAAATGTGTAAATCTGGAATCTGAGGGTGCAAAAAAATCTAAATATTGAGAAAATAGCTTTTAAAGTTGTCCAAATTAAGCTCTTAACAATGCAAAACAAACAAAAATAAAGTTTTGATATATTTATGATGGGAAATTTACAAAATATCTTCTTGGAACATGATCTGTACTGTAATATAATGATTTTTGGCATAAAATAATAATATAATTTTGACCCATGTATTTTTGGCTATTGTTACAAACTACTTGTGACTGGATTTGTGCTCCAGGGCCACATTTCTATCGACTGTAAAGTTACATTAAAATTTTTTAGCAGACAGATATTCACATGGTTATGAGTCAGCCTACTAATGCAATAGTGTGTTCAGTATGAGGATTTTTCAATAAAGATATTGTACTAAATTTGACATATTTAATATATATAATATATTTGTATGAAATACCGGCTAGTTAAATACTGGGTTCTAACAAGTTGCAATGATGGGGTTGTTTTGCAACAAGATGGACACGTTTCTGTTTATAACAGCAGACCTGCTTTTGGAGAAGTGACAGTTTCAAGAAAAAAAAAAAAGAGACAGAGATATTGGGGAAAATAAAGAACAAGGAAAAGAGAAGTGAATGTGCAGTTCAAGAGAAAGCCTTTAATTATTCTCCAGATGAAGGATTTAGACCTTTTTATGTGATGGCTATACAAATAATAGGGTGTCTGTGGTTTCAGAAATTGTTGTGGGTGTAGGATGGCCTGGATGAGGGTGAGATTTCCTGGCCTTAAAAACTGTCCAGCCCTGACTCATGCTGTTTTCAGATGATCTTATAGTCTGTGTGAATTTATTTACTCATCTAACCTACTTGCTATATTAAATAAATATGGTTTTTCGTGGCCATACAAACCCTAATAATAGCAACTGATTCACGGTGTTAATCCACCAATGTGACTGCACGACTGCTCCATTACCTCTCCCTCCTCTAATCAAATGACAGATCTGTTATTTTGTTCCGGGACCTCGCAATTTACAAATTAAGCACTGCCCTGCACACTAAGCCATATATTTGATATTTAGCATGAGGAAATCACCCATCTGCTCTTTTCATTGTGAGGCCTTGCAAACATTTACGTCATATTAACAATCTGCCGCAAATAATCTTTAAAGAATTATGACTCCAGATTCTCATGCGTAAGTTTCTTTGAGCAATATGTTCTTCATTGACCCATTTTTATTCATCTCTGGTTGTCTTAGACATCATTTTGAGACCAGACTGTTCTGCCATGTTTGTGCAGGATGGTGCTGTCAACTCCTTCAGACCCGAGGGCAACGTAAAACTCTCTCTTCATCGCCTTATCTCCCAGACATCCGTGCTGTTGGCCAAGGTCAAGATGTCGTCTTTGCTGTAAATGCAACATCATATATTTTTGCTGTTTGTGTTGGGGTGTTCGCTAATGCTTTAATCCAAACCAAACCCTGAAGGGTTTCGCGTTCAGATCCAATTTTAATTGCTTGAACTGGAGTGATTTAAAATCTCAGTGTCATGTATTAAAACAACTGTAAATCTCAAGCTGCGAGCCAAGATGTTATCTTTCAGTGCTTCTGTAGAAAAACCAAAATGTCTAGACCTTGACATTTTCCCTCCAGAAATGAATGAGAAGAATTTCCTTTCCACAGTTGCATCTTCTGACTCGAACCACAGCGCTGAAGTGGAGACTCAGCACGGGTCTCGTTTTCCGCTCACTTCATTTCCAGGATTTTCACGGAGAACTGGGTTGGCCAGAAAATCATAAATGATAAATTTTTTTATGTTTAGGTGAAAATCTGTGACCTATAAAATGTAGTTGAAGGTCTATTACCTTTTTATCACTCTAGAGCATGGATTCACAAACACTGTTTGTCTGCCTTACTTCTCTGAGATAAAATATTTGCTTGAAGTCATCCTGAGATTTTGATTTCACCCCAAAATGAAAATGTGCTGAAAACTGACTTACTCCCAGGCCATTCAAGATGTAGATTAGCTGTTTCGTCACCAGATTTGAAGAAATGCAGCATGACATCACTTGCTCAGCAATGGGTGCCGTCAGAATGAGAGTCCAAACAGCTGATAAAAATATCACAATAATCCACACCACTCCAGTCAATCAATTAATGTCTTGAGAAGAGAAAAGCTGTATGTTTGTAAGAAACAAATCCATCGTTAAAGGGTTTTACCTTCAAACTGTCACTTCCCGTTATAATATGAGTCCATAATCCATAATAACGCTTCCTTTATTATTGGATTGTCATCAACTCACATGAACCCTGCTCTAAAGATTTCTTAATTTAAACAGCTGTTCTTGCAAACGCCAACATTGGCATCGTCATATAGAGGGCCGGTCATATATGACTCTGTTTATGGAAGTTTCACGGCTCAACAGACAGCAGATTTTGTCATTTCGCTCAGACACAGGTGGCTGATCATGGAGTTTGCAGATACTTTTTATCCAGTCGAACGGGAAAAAAATGGATGATAATTGAGCAGCCATCAGTTAGGTGGAAAAATAGACTCCTTCCTTTCGACTTTCTCAACTTAGCCCTTGAACTTTTCACCCATAAATGACTATTTAGTCACCCTCATATCATTTTCTAAATGTGAAAAATTACAGGAGAAATGTTAAAGAAGCTTTATGCATTGAAAGTTTAGGGACATTCAATTCTGCACCCTTGCTTTAGAAGACATTGAACATTGTGCAGCATTTGGATTATTGTTATGAATGGTATGAACTGCATGGATTTGGTGTTCTTGCTGACAGGATTCTACATTTGGTAGGGTATCATGATATTGTCTGTACGAAACGGTATCAAAGTTATCAAAAACAGTAGCATTATCACTAGTACAGAGAACAAGTATACACTGCAGAATTAAACTAAGACACTAAGAATATAGCATTTCTTTCAGTTTCAGTAGTTAACCTTTCACAAAGCCATGCTAAAACTTTCTTAACAGCACTCGGCAAAGTTCATATCATATAGCACTGATAACTAATGAAATCTATCACAGTATGTTTGCATGAATAATCAACAAATAATAAAATCAACCATCTAATTTAACAATGTCCATCCCCCTAAACGAGAGAATATCTTTTAAAAGCATTGTCTCTTTTAAAGTTTAGATTTACTGTATATATTGAATTATTACAATTAATAGCAAAATAAATGTTTGGGAATGTAAAATGATATATCCTGACATATATACTGACACACTACAGCAAAAGATAGTAATAAATGGCTAATTTTTGGTGAAAAAACTAATGGCCCAAGACTTAGTATACAGTACACAGTAGTATATATAGTATGTAGCTTGTTTGGTTGTTGTTTTGCTTTAGAACAGGTTGTTTTTTATTTGACATTTTCTTGCATTTTCTGTGCACATTTTGGGAGAAAATGTGTAAAGGATTCAACCATTTTGTTTGTAAGTCAAGCGACTAACATGAACCTCCATGAACCAAAAAAAACGAACACCTACCTTGGTGAATGGTGTGAAATCTTAAGGCAACTGTGAAGGTGAGTTTGTTCCACTGTTGCCTGGAGTCTTTAACAGTTGCTTATCTGTCAGTTTGACAATTACGTGCCCGTGACAGTGAGGCAATTGAAAGTCAATTTCAGCGAGAGTAACACCTCTCTGTCTGAAGATGTGGGGCGGGAGGTAATATTGACTTTTCCTACAGCTGCGATTTCATCTCCATAAAAGAAACCGCTGACCGACACAGTGGCCACTGGGACTGATCAATATTTATCACTTTTACAGCTTTGCATACAAAGACGCAGGAAATGAAAAAGAGACATAAATCGCAGTGTCAGGTTGGTAGTTTGTTGAATCAAGACCGGGAGATCTGAAATTCTAATATAACATCCAAAGTGTTTGAAACATTGCTATGTGATCGCCAAAATGTTTTGAGTGATTGCTAAGGTATTTTGGTGTATTTTTGCATGGCCTTGTCAGCTTTAATTTTTGAACAAATCACACATTTCAAGCACCCCAGAGGAAGTCTGTTAAATTGTCCTGGGATTTTTCACACGGTCAGATCACATATCTGGGATATGTGAATCGTAGCTCATTTATTTCAACCTTATCTTTCTACCCCATGAAAGTACATCCAGAACTTTGAGCAATTCAATTAAGCACTGAAGTCTCCTATATTTAAAAAATCCATCTCCTTGCAGATTTTGGACAGTATTATTGTGTTTGTGCTTAAGTAAAGCAGGCAGCAGGTCAACTCTTCTAATGCTGACATTCTTTGAACCTGATATTTTTCGTTAGAATGATGTGTGGAATCCTAAGAAACGGCTTTGCTGCCAATTTGGACCAATTACGAGCATCAGCCGTGTCAATGTGAGTCAGCGCAGCGTGGTGTCATATGACTCAGCTCCAGCGGATCAGATGTTGCTCTCGTGTTTGGTTTGGCTGTACTAATCACGATTTTGATAAAATACCTTTGTAGTGCATTTTTCACAAAATAAGTGTGACTTTTCATATTACCGTCTAAAAGGAAATGATTGGCACACCGTGAAACTCACGAAAATGGTCCAGAAATTTCCAGGCCATAATAAGAAAGGCTTTATTTTTCTGGCAGTTAATAAAAGTTCTACATTTCAGATTTTAAACCCTCAAATAAACCTAGATGTTCTCGGTACGTGTACTATAATATAATGGGGAAGTACAATTGTTTAATGCTAGTATGTTTTACTGATTTGTTACAGTGATTTTATTTCCCTTCCACCTGATGGTGTCTAAAAAGAGTGTGGCATTTCTGCATTTACACTTAATTCAAGTTGGTTCTGTGTTTATACACTGATTTAATGTGAATGCGTTCAACACTACATTTTTCAGGGTTTAATTGGGTTGTAAAATGCGATTGTACTGATTCTGGTTGTAACCTTTTTGTGTCTTGTGATCTAATTATAGACCCTCAAAGCAGAAAGGGAACAGAGAGACCTTCATCATTTTTGACCCATTGATAATCAAATTTGTTCAGTGCACATCTGGTGACTAAGAGAGGACAATTGGTATCAGAGGGTCGTTTTATCTTTTGCTCTGTTTGATTAAAATATAACATCCCTGAAAGCCTGTTTAAATATGAGAGGCCAGTTTTTCTTTATGATTCTAATCCCTTTTAATGCAACATAGCTTAATAAAATGTTGACTCATATTTTAATATCTCAGTAACACCAGTGACAATAGAAAATCAAATCAATTTACCTTTGCCATTATAGATAATCGATTTTGCATAATTCAAGTATCGCTGGGATTAGGGTTTAATGAATTTACATTTCTCACAATTATTGCTTTGGAACATTGACATACTGACTTCCAGTGGGTGAGTTCACTGAACAATTACACTACTTTAGCATGCTTTTCAGTGCATAGTTTTTATTTTGATTTTTGCAGATTTTTTGCTTGATCTGTGCAAATTTCTCTCCTGATTCAGACCAGACCACTTTTTAAGCGGAGGAAGCAATCCAATCTTATGGATTAAAATCATATTAATAATGGATTGTTTCTTACAAACACAGCTTTTCTCTTCACAAAATGTAAACTGACTTGTGGATTATTGTGATGTTTTTATCAGCTGTTTGGACTCTCATTCTGACAGCACCCATTCAATGCTTTTGATCCACTGCTGAGCAAGTGATGCAATGCTACATTTCTCCAAATATAATGAACACATCTACATCTTGAATGTCCTGACAGTGAGTACAGTAAATGTCAGCATATTTTCACCTTTAAAGGTGAAAAATGTTCTTCAGGATCAAAAAAAAAAAAAAAAGGACTGTTCACCGAAACCTTTTGAATCCTGTGCTGAAACTGAACCCTTTTAAGCGTGTAATGCAATAAAAAATGTAGATGATCTAAACAGAGGTTTAAATTTACATTTGTGCCTCACATACAGCATCAAAATATCATATTGTGTGCGTCAGAAGCATTATTGAGGGTTGAATGTAAAGAGGCCGTCAAGTGCATCACTATGGCAGCGCTGATTGGGTGACATTTCAAGGAGGTGTAACACGGCACCCTAACAAGAGACTAGACCTGCATTAATGAGCCATAACCATCATTATGACACCTCATAAATGTGGTTGCTAATCCCAGGGGAATGTGGGAAATTTTTCATTAAATTAATAGATTTTTCTATCACAATAGCCACATGCCTCTGCCATTATTGATTGAATGATTTTTCTGGATTAGGATTGTGCAACATTTTATTAATTTTCTCAATCCAAGCGCAGAATGTCGGTGCATTTCACAGGAAGATACGCTGTGCACCCAACTGAATACCTGAAGTATCCCACAAACTCTCTTATCGCCTCTTGACCAGGCATCTGTTTATATAACATATATTGGACTTTTAATGATGAGCATGCCTCATGCAGCACAACCAGTCCAAAGATGTGTCCGGTTGAATGAAAACAAGCTTTCCAGAAGCTGATGATCACTTCCCAGCCTTCCAGACTTCAGTTAGTGGCACTGCTGCAATGCATTGTATAGTCTTGACTATAATTCTGGGTAGGTTGAGGAATGCTGAGTGAATCTGGTTTGGCAGATCTCAAAAAAACAAAGCAAATGCCAAGCCATGCAATAGTGGTCAGTATTAAACACAAAATATGCAGTACCATTCCTAGAAGCAGTATATATTCTAACGTTCCAGTCACAGGATTTTTGTGAACTTTTATTAAAACATGGTGCATTTGTGTTTGTTTGATATTGTCCTTTTGATTCCAGTATTGGAATAAACTCTCCTTTTAATGTTTCTGGACTCTGAGGCACACTACCACAAAGAATGTATCTTTATGTTGTTGTTTTAGTATAGCAAGAAATTAAAGGAACTTGACATCATATCAATTAACCCTTGAAAACCCTTTTTAACACATTAGAGAATGAAATTACACATGCAATCAAGCTTGTGTAACTAGACGAGTACACTACGTGCCTAATAATCAGACATCCTGTAAAAATAACATGTTGCCGTCATATAGCATATTTTCTTCATTATCCTTGCGCATTTTTTTAGGGTTTTTACATCGTGAATTCCTAGGCTGGCTTGGGAATTGAACTTTATCTGGGATCTTGGCCAGACCAGAAGAAGAGGAATTATCATATAAGCTCGCTGATGACTTTATAATGGACATGGGAAGTAGATCCTTGTATTGATGTGCTACTATAAAGAGCAATCAGAAATAACACAAAGCTACAGCGTG
This sequence comes from Carassius carassius, assembly GCF_963082965.1. Lineage (NCBI taxonomy): Eukaryota > Metazoa > Chordata > Actinopteri > Cypriniformes > Cyprinidae > Carassius > Carassius carassius. Next base: position 2,281,055 of record NC_081797.1, read on the forward strand.
GTTATTAGAGTTTTTCAAAATCTCTTTATAATAATGATAGATCTGATTCACTGATTATTATAACAAAGTTTAGGTAGATTTAATGTGGAAATGGCAGAATAAAATACATTTCAACATTTTAATTGCTCAAAGAAGAATAAACTATGATTTGTTTATTAAATAGATTTACTTTTACTGAGATGTCACTCCTGTCATAGACCAAATCATTGCACAATCTGGCTGGTTAGATACTCAGCTAAAAAAAAAAAAAAATTCTAAAATGCTCTGCTTACTTTCCAATTAAGATACAATTATGTTAATTCTGAATGTTCTCAAGAACGTTTTAAAAACTTTTTTTTGTTATTGGAACGTTAAGGGAACATTGTATTTTATGTTTTTGCAAACATGGGAAAGTTATTTTTAAATGTTCTCTGAACATCCTGTAGTAACATAAAAAAAAGATGAATGTTCCAATTAAAATGTATCTTTGAAAGATAACTTTGAACGGACATTCTATTAAGTCAAGTCAAGTCACCTTTATTTATATAGCACTTTAAACAAAATACATTGCGTCAAAGCAACTGAACAACATTCATTAGGAAAACAGTGTGTAAATAATGCAAAATGACAGTTAAAGGCAGTTCATCGTTGAATTCAGTGATGTCATCTCTGTTCAGTTAAATAGTGTCTGTGCATTTATTTGCAATCAAGTCAACGATATCGCTGTAGATGAAGTGTCCCCAACTAAGCAAGCCAGAGGCGACAGCGGCAAGGAACCGAAACTCCATCGGTGACAGAATGGAGAAAAAAACCTTGGGAGAAACCAGGCTCAGTTGGGGGTCAGTTCTCCTCTGACCAGACGAAACCAGTAGTTTAATTCCAGGCTGCAGCAAAGTCAGATTGTGCAGAAGAATCATCTGTTTCCTGTGGTCTTGTCCTGGTGGTCATCTGAGACAAGGTCTTTACAGGGGATCTGTATCTGGGGCTCTAGTTGTCCTGGTCTCCGCTGTCTTTCATTAACAATACTAAACATTAGCTGAATTTCTGGGACTGTTGCTTGTTAGTTATTCCGGCCCTGGTCAAAGCTGTAATTACAAAAAAAATGTTCTTTACTTTTTTCAAGATCTGGGACAGAAGCCCTTTTCCGCCACTGAATTAAAAAAAGGTAATTGAAACTTTTTCTTGCAATTTCAAGTTTACATCTCGCAGTTCTGACTTTTTCACAGAATTGAGTTACACTGTATAAATGTGAAATGAGTATTGCTTAATATAAACGTTAAAATGTTAAGTTTACGTTATGTCACGTTAACTGTTTTTCTCAGAACTGCGTGATATAAGCTCAATTCTGGATTTTTTCAAAGAATTGTTAAATAAAAACTTGCAATATCTAGTTACAGTCAGAATTGTGCAACATAATGTCCCATTTAAAGACTTTTTCTCGCAATTGTGTGTTTTTATCTTGCAGTTCTTTCTTTATTTCTCAAAATTGTGACTATTTCTCAGAATTTGGTGATAAAAACTCGCAATTGTGAAAAAAAAACAGTTCTGTATGAAAAAAGTCACAACTACCTTTTTTAAATTTTTAGTCAGTGGTGAAAACAGGCTTCCATAGGCACTTTACATTTTGGCAAGTTTTTCCAAACATTGTTTTTAAGTTTAGTTTTAGATTATTTTATAGTTTTTACATCAACTTTCTTAGATTTAGATTAACATTGCGCTAAAGTAATCCACATGGCTTTCAAGAGACAACCAATCCTGAACTTTATCTGCCACCTGCGCCCAATCAAAGCAGATACATGTGGACAACGGTACACCTAATCCATTATACATCAACATCTGTCTCAAGATCAAATGAGGAGCACAAGGAGCATCAATAAATCAGTGTGAATCTGGCCTGTAGTGGTTGCACACATGTTATAGGTGAAAAGGACACTGCTTTGGCAAAACGACAAGTTTAAGTAAGATTAACAGTGCAGGAATCCACACAGAAGGAGAACTGTGGAGAGAATCCAAGAGAGCTGAATCTGCATTTACACACACAATGATGACCAGAGATGTTTGAACATCCTGAAACCCAGAGATTTTCCATGTGTTGACTCTAAACTGCTTTGCAGACTGCAAGAAATGGGCCACATAGCACGAGGAGTGAATGCACCTGGAGTGTAAAAGGAGGACACAGGCCACTCGGAGACAAACTAATGAGAGAACTCTCAACTGTAAGGAATTGCAATTACCTGAGGATAACAATTCTGTCTTCATTTACTCTCCCTCATGACTTTCTTCCATGAATGACAACATAAAAATACTGCTTTTGAACTGGAAAGAGGTTAGTGATTTACAAACTGATCCAGGCACCATAAAAACTGCTATTAAAGTATAATAACAGTTGTCCATTTGACCTGTACACTCGTAAATTATATATATACAATTCTTAAAATAAATTAATATATTTTATATGTGATTTTATTTTTTAAAGTTTTTATTTTTGTAATAATCTACCCCTCAGGCATCACCATTTACTTTCCTTTAAATATTAACAGTAATGTTTAAGAGAACTTCTTAATGGTTTGCAATAACGTGTTTTGCGAGATTAGACACATTAGTCTCTCTGTGTGAAAGTCTGCTTTTATCTGCCATTGAACTAAACTGAGCTGAATAATGATACTATTATCTTTTGTGCAGCTTAAATTGAATGTTTCAGCATTGTAATGTTAGCTTATGTGACTCTGCATTGGAACAATCTGTACTTTATAAAGCGCTATATAAATATATGTGATTTGGCTTGACGTGAACGCTGAAACTTCTTCCCCTTAGGTTCTCATTCTGACCTGACGTGCCTCATAAAAAAAACATGTCTGCAGAAATACATATTTGTGCAATATGGTTTGTGCAACATACTGTATGCTGCACATACAGAATATAATAACAACATGCATAAAGCAATATGCACAGTACGAACAGAAAGCTTGGTTACATCATTCCACAAGAGTGATATGAAAACACATTGTAATTTATTATCTCAAATTTCTAATGAACAATAAAACAAAATGATGGAAAGCCACAGTTGTAAAAGCAATCCTGAGAGAAGATCTGAACCATAATGACATAAAAACATCACCAGAATGATGATGATGATGATCGTGCAAGTGACATTTCCACTTGAGAGCATGTTTTCTGACTTGCATTCAGCAGACATCTTCTGAGCGTTCTTGTGAAATGCTTGACATTCACTTGGTTTAGTTTGTTCCTCACAGCCATGACCTCCAGTCGCCCGGTGAATTGGTTTTCTCCAGGAAGAGAATCATTAAGTCTGGTTTTCACCTGTCATGTCACTGTTAAATCCCAAGTCGAAGTCCACACGACCACAGGCCCTGAATTCCACAGTCCTGGTTGAAATACTTTGTGATCTGTGAGGGAACAAAGAGGTCAAATTCTCTGGTCTGGTCGGGACCTATTTCAGTATCTAGAAACAAATAAACCAGCAGGAGTCGTGCAGTTAGACATGCAGCTATTAACTCAGTTGTTTATTGAACTCTAGCTGTGACTGTTTTTCATTTATTAAATCAAACTTAAATGCATGATTGGACTCTAGTAAACGTCTACGTTAATATCGTAATTGTTGTCTTAAAGGGGTCATATGATGCAATTTTTCCTTTCTCTTTGGAGTGTTACAAGCTCTTGGTGCAAAAAGAAGATCTGTGAAGTTGCAAAAACTAAAGTCTCAAATCCAAAGAGATATTCTTTATAAAAGTTGAGTCAACCCCGCCCCCCTACATGTCTACATCACTATGTGGGAAGATTTGCATAACACCACACAAACGTTCACACAAAGAAAGACGGCGTAACTTTTAGTCTCTCTGTAGTATTATTGTTGCTGCCATATTGTGAAGTCGCTGTTATTACCTGTTAACTGTCTGTCAAACAACATCGTGTTTTAGAGCAATGGTGGCATGGAACTCGCTCCCGTTGTTTTTGGTTTCAGAGAGGAACAATTTTAGTTTTTCCAAAAGACTGAGATTGTATTTATTTACTTTGGAGTAATTGCAATTATGTAATTAATAATGACTGCATAATGAGATATGGCAATTTAAATTAGATTAGATTAGATTTATACTATTATATTATATTATATTTACTATACTATACTATGAGAGTGGTAATATTGTGTATTTGGACGAGCTTATGTTGTAATTGTTATGTTATGTTTAGTGTATACGTGTGTTGTGTGTGTATGTTAGTTATATGATTTAGAAGATGTTGTGTGCACTTCTGTATTTGTCCTCATTGTTGTACTGCTTTGATGTTAATATTCTGGTAAAAATTGTTAAGACCCTAGGAAGAATAGCTACTGCTTAATGGAGTAGCTAATGGGGATCTAAATAATAAACAATAAACAATTATGTTATTTTGTTAATCAGTATGTCCTCACTGGATACAACAAATGCCTAGTTTGTAATGGATTTTATTGTTTTTGTCTTGTAGCGCTGGGAGCCGGAATCACAGTATGTTGAGGGGCGTAACATTTCCGTCACACGCTTGAGACATTTGGCCAATCTCAATGCACTGGATAGCTGGCCAATCAGAGCACACCTCGCTTTTCAGAATGATGAACTTTGTAAAAATCAATGCGTTTCAGAAGGCGGGGCACAGAGGAGCAACAATAATGTATCTTAAACCACATAAACACATTTCATTACACCAAATACACCAAATAACTATGACAAATTATAAACTATAATGTGCAATAAAAAGTATATATATATATATATATATATATATGTATGTGTGTGTGTGTGTGTGTGTGTGTGTGTGTGTGTGTGTGTGTGTTTAGTGTCTGTGTGATGAAGATTATTAGAATATAGTTATAAAGTTAGAATATATCAAAGTTATTTAAGCAAAAAATATCCCTATATAGGTTTTTTATTTTTATATAGAGATATGATCGTTAAGCAATATCACTAAAAAAGATTCAGCTATCCCGAATACCAGCATGATATTTTATTGATTTTATACAACAGATCAACAAACAAGAAGTTAATAATGAGTGAGTTTAATTAATGTGTTTTGAACAAATAATCTGAGTCAATGGTTCAAAGATCCATTCATAAAGACAAGCTGATTGGTTGGTTTCTAATTCATTTTGAATGGATGATTTGAATGAATGACTCAACGAATCACTCTGAAAGACAGAAACTTGGCGCCACTCGTGGTTTTAGTGTTGTTGGTGTTGTGTGTGTGTGTGTGTGTGTGTGTGTGTGTGTGTGTCTGAGAGAGAATGTGTGTGTGTGTGTGTGTGTGTGTGTTTAACCTGCACAAAATCACACTCAGCAAACTTTTTTTATTGTTTAATTATCGTTATCAAAATCACTGGCCAGGACAATAGGACAGAGGACTGAATGCACTATATAATCGTGCCAGTCATTCATAGTCAATTCCTCCTGCTGCATTTCAATTCGCTGAAGAGATTTGGAAAAGTACAAGAGGTTTGTTATCGTACGCACTCTCTCCTGTCCTGACAAGGGTCTTTATCAGGTCTGTCACTCTCACAAACACTTCTCATCCTAAAATGAAGTGCGATAAGTTGCCTGCCAGTACTCATGATATCAGGCCGCTGTATCTCCCTCATCCCTGCAGACAGTCAGTGAGGGGAGTTTATTCATGCATTTCCATGTAGGCCTGATATTAGAGGAACTAGAGCTTTACTTTTAATGAAGTTTTACTTTTAAAGTTTTTTTTTTTTTTACTTTTTAAAAGCTTTACTTTTAATTTGAAAATACTCTTCCATAACATTTTGGGGTGTTTTTCGGGGTGATTTAATGTAGGTTTGAAGGTGCTCTGAGGGGTTGTTAACATGTTGCAGTGCATTTGCCATTCTTTGTATTCTGTTTGGTTTTTATCATATTGCTGGACTGTTACTAGTGTGTTCTGGGTAGTTGCTATAAACTGGTATATATACTTTGTTTAGGTGTTCTGGATGGTTTTAATGCTTTTGTTGCTGGCTGTGTGTTGGGATATCCTTATTACTTTATTAATTTATTTATTTAAAGTTTAAGGTGTTCTGATTGGTCGTTAGGGGTTTCTTGGTGGTTACAAGTTGTCTGGGTAGTTTGCCATTTTAATACTTTGAACAAACTCCAAACTCTAAGTACAATTAAGAGCAATTAAAGGCAGCCCTGCAGAGCTGAAAAGGAGGGTGTAAATGTAAAAGTGTATGTCAGACGACCGCTTCTGAATGAAGAGGCACTGGGCGGTCTCACAAGGCCTGTGCCGGAGGAAAACATGTGATTCGTCACACTCTGATTCCAAACACAAGGGCTCCTATCCACTAATTTGTCAACGGGTCATGAGCAGATGTTTGTACTGCATAGCTGCTGCTGTGTGTGAGCACGCATGTTTCTGTATGTTCTAGCAGGGGCCAAAATGTAAACAAAACTGGTTTCTATTATTGGCGAATTTAGTGTTAAAATAGCAGACATCTGACCTAGTTCATTGCAAGGGTTCAGAGAGAAACTCAGGAGAGATCAGGGTGGCCTGAGCATAGAGAACAAACCATTGCCCTTTCCCTCTACTTCTTCCAAACGGGCATCAATCATCATTTCACAATGATCTGGGGTCAGCGTTGGGGAGTAATAATTAAACTTAGCCTTTCCAATAACAAGCCAATTTTTCAACAAGTTGATTCATCGTGTGTGTGTGTATGTATATATATATATATATATAGATAGATAGATAGATAGATAGATAGATATATGTGTGTGTGTGTGTGTATATATTTACATTTATTCATTCAGCTGACGCTTTTATCCAAAGCAACTTACAATTGCTATATATGTCAGAGGTCGCACGCCTCTGGAGCAACTAGGGGTTAAGTGTCTTGCTCAGGGACACACTGGTGTCTCACAGTGGATTCGAACCCAGGTCTCTCACACCAAAGGCATGTGTCTTATCCACTGTGCCAACACCACCCACGTATATGTGTGTGTATGTGTGTTTGTGTGTGTGTATATATATATGTTTGTGTGTGTGAGTGAGTGTGTGTGTGTGTGTGTGTGTGTGTGTGTGTGTGTGTGTGTGTGTGTGTGTGTGTGTGCGTGTGTGTGTGTGTGTGTGTGAATGTGTGTTTGTGTGTGTGCGTGTGTGTGTGTGTGTGTGACACAGGTATTACAAGGAGAGGGTGACTTATGAGGACATAACCCATGTCCCCATTTTTCAAAACGCTTATGAATCATACAGAATGAGTTTTTTTGAGAAAGTAAAAATGCACAAAGTTTCCTGTGAGGGTTAGGGTTAGGTGTAGGGTTGGTGTAGGGCCAGAGAATATACAGTTTGTACAGTATAAAAACCATTACGCATATGGGATGAACACACTTTTCACAAAAACAAACACCTTCATTTTATTGAATTAATTGAGATACTTTTTGTAGCCACATATATTCAACCAAGCTTTTCACAACATATAAATTAAATATTAGAGTTAATTGTGTTAAGTGTAAAAGTGTCTGTTCAATATATGTCACCCCAAATGAGATGTTCTTGTGAAATAATTGTATTTATTTACTTTTTGTCTTGAGTGTTTCACTTCACTGAAGTTCAACTGCTTTAAATGACAAGTAGTTTGTAGTTTGGCCAGCTAGTTTTTAAGTAGCCTCCCCAGCACTGGTGGAGGTCTGGTAAATGTTGATTGTTTGGAGGAAACAGGTTCGTGATCAGTACAAAAGGTCAGTTTGAAGCAGAAACGATGCAGAATGCCAGGGGGAGACACTCACAGTATCCCATGATCCCCCCGAGTCCCAGTCAGGGATGACTTTCACACGACACTTTACATGCAGGAGTCACTTTTCCATCGGGGTGAATCATCTTCCCTCGAACCGCCATCCAAGAGCTGGTGGGGGGTTTTAAAGACTGTTTTACTTGGATCTTGTTTGTGGAAAAGCCTCCCATGATTTACACAAAACCCTACAATGATTAATGTGGTCATCAAGTCTTATTGAATATGATTAGATGACAATTTAAATGGACAGAATAAACAGATAAAAGCTTCTTGGTTTTAACTAATCTTTGAAATCTGAGTTCTCGGCTTTCAGTCTTTTGTGATCCCTTGTGATCAGTCGTAAAATCCTTCAAGTCCATTAGAGATTCCTTTGGTCTGAACTTCAGTGGGAAAACAATGATAGTGCATTTGAGGAGTTAAAAACTGATGAGTGCGTCTCATGTCAAAGTATCAGTATCAAGAAGCACTTTGAGAAGCATTTTAAATGTTTTGGGAAGATTTGAGTGGAAAATATATGTGGGCTGTCAGTTTTTTGTAACTTGAAACGTTTATATTAACATAATCATTACAGATCAAAAGTTTGTGGACAAGGTTAAAAATTATTTCCTGTTCTAGTTTGTGAACATACAGGTCAACATTTGTTGGTTGATTTCCTAGAAAAATATAAAGCCTGTCACATTCATCAACAGCTTGACATGTCTATGCTGATCTGACCAATGGCATAAGTTTGGGGCGGGGCCATCTGTGAGTCAACCAATGGCAGATGTGGTAAGTGTTTTTTTTTTCATTTATGTAACTTATGTTTGGTGACACTACACACTTCACCTTCAAAAATTATATTGCCTGATATTCACTGATATTGCCTACTTCTATCCATAAAGCAAGTCTATTTTCAGACTCTCAAGAGAAACAAATAAATTTGCTCAAAGGTGATTATTTATCATGGACTGTGCTCATCTCTCTGGGTTTGTGATGTTTAGGTGACATCATGCCTAAAAAAGAGTTTTAGATTTCCACGCCAATTTCCAAGTTGCATGTCCAATGTCAACTGGCATAACGTTCTTTTTCCAAGTAGAACATTGGAAATTCTAATTACGTCGAACTAGTTCCAAGTTGAATGGAATGCCACATGACTTCATGCATCCACTAAAATCAACCTGACATCAACTGAATTTAAGCTATTGCAAAAATGGAAAAAGGTTCTGAAAAGAACTTTGATAGTTTTATATTCAGGCACTTTAAAATATGTCTATAAATTAAAATAATAAATTATTGATAATAAAATATGTCTGCCTATATAATTTTTTTTCTTTTTTTAGAATAGCTTACCACTTGCACGCACTCAGAAACTCTTCCAGTTTTCTGGATATTCTCACAAAGACCAATAATTACATAATACATAATACATAATTTGACCACTGGGTCAATTCAAATATGAGAAATAATTTTCTCAACATTTCAGCATTGTATTAACTACTCATTAAGTATTTTAAATGATCACTCAGACTGATTTTATGGTAACAAGTTAATAACATTTGTAACACATCACAGTAACACAGGCATTTGCATGTTTATGTTTCTGATATGTAATGTAATGGGTTACATTACTAACTGCAATTTTTGTAATATTATTTGGAATAACAAACTACAATTGGTTAGTTATCCACCCAGCTCTAAGTTAATATTTTGGGGAATTTCAAGCAAGTCTCTGTTTAATATTCCATATATTTCAAGAATAAATATCTAAGAGTTCAGAAGCTTTATTCAAGAAATGAAAGCTATTTACTGCTTCACCGTCTTGCACAGGGGTTTCATCCATGATATATAGTATCTATGTGAATATGATAGTGATCAAATCAGCCCTGATTCTTCAGTGATCTTGGTACCATCCAAACTGTCACCAAGTTTGGGCAAATGTATCCATCACAAAAAAAATGCTTTGAACTCATTTCCCATAATGTTTTATGTCTGTACATCTGGATTACTTCCACATGTGGTTTTCAAATCTCAGGTGTCAGTCACAGAGTTACATAACCGTTCATAGGCATGCATGTTATATAAGGTCTGCATCTGTTAGAGATAATAAAATCTACATCTTTGTTTGCAAAGCTGTGCGTATATCACAAAAGAAGCCCGTCTTTAATAGATATATAAAACTTATGTAACAGACCCATTTCTGAACAGAGTTTTATGGGTCAATATGCGTGTCTCACAAGTCTCATAAAAGCCTACATCTGATTTCTGATTTTAATATAAAACGGTCATCAAACCAGGTTTAATGATAGAGGGCAATAAAGGTGAAATTCCCATTCGTTCTCACTGCTGATTTTTAGCAATAATGTATAAATCTTTCATCTGTTAGGTTAATTGATTAGAAATGCTTCTTTACTGTTGATGCCACAATTCAGAGAACTATTCATATATATATATATATATATATATATATATATATATATATTTTTTTTTATTCCGTGTATAGCATTACCACTATGAATCCCAAAATATATAGACTAATTATGAAAGTTAATCTTACCTTGGAAACAGAAATGAGCTTATTAGTGATTCCCATAACACGTGAAGAATAATCAAGTCTCTCAGCTCTCAAAGTGCTTGTATTATGAAGTTAATGTCAAGTATCTTGAATGTTACTCACTTACATGGTTTTCCTCCTTCATTTTTAAGCCATTTACAATTATTCATGAAAGTAATTAAGTAGTTAATTTCCTCATTATTAAAAAAGTTCAAACATTAAGAAATCTTATACCATCCAGATCAGAATGTCTGTGATTTGTAAATATTAATTAATTATTTTTTTTATTTAAACTGTAATATTTTTCTTATATAAATCTCCATGTCTGTGATTGAGATTTTTGTTTTGTTTAGTTTAGTTTTTTGTTGTTGCTTTGCTTTGCTTTGTTTTGCTTTGCTTCGTTTTGGAACTTCTCCCCATTTATTGTAACAATTGTTCGATTTTTTCCTTTTTTAAATTAGTATGAACTAGTATGAAACAAAGATGAAAGCATGACATTAATTCTCAAATAACATTTTCAGAATTTATAATCTATAATGATTTACGATCACTTATATTGTTCTTCTACCTTATTTTCTTACTTACCTTATTTAATTGAATAAATCTCTTAATTTTATTTATTACCTTATTTACAGTTTTTCTCGATTGCTTAAACACATTTGCCCACTCTGACATCACATTTTCAAAACCGTTAACACACAGGATAAAACTGAAGCTCTATGGCCAAAATGACTCATTTTGTTAGCAAAATGCTCTAACACTCACAAAACATTAAAAACATGCAACATAAGCAAATATTTCCATCAAACACCACAACTTGTGGTCAAATTAATTTATTCTTTCAATCAATCATTACACAATGGACAACAAAATACAAAATGCAGCCATCAATATGAAATATGATACTTTACAAACTCAAATGGATACTGGAAAAAAAATATATATACATTTTATCTTTCACATTTAGTCCATTCGTTCCTGACAATTATGCCCCAGGTTCTCATCAACATCGCATTGAATGTTTTCCCTTGCAATGCACCGAGGGAAATACCTCCTTGCATGGCGTATCCATCCCTGGCAGTCCTCTTTACCTATTACCAGGCAACCAGCATTCATTGCCTCCAGGAGGGGCATCTGCTCATATGGCCGGTGATCATACACCTTCCACCTCCAAGCAGAGAAGAACTCCTTGATTGGGTTCAGAAAAGGCGAGTATGCAGGGAGGAATTGTATCATAATACGAGGCTGTGCTGCAAACCATTCATTCACAAGGCGAGAGTGGTGGAAAGCCACATTGTCCCAAATTATGACATACAGAGTCATGCCAGGCCTCAACAGCCCTCTCTCTTCAGGTGGAATCAGTAATTCTTTCAATGCATCAAGAAATGTGATGAGGCGTTCTGTATGTATGGGCCAATAGTTGGTATGTGGCAAAGGACTCCATCATTGGAGATGGCAGCACACATGGTGATATTGGCACCCCTCTGCCTTGGCCTCTTACTCTCCTTCCGTGCCTATGGCCTCTTTGATCCATGCTTGCAAATAGCAATACAGAAGTGGCATCTTTTATAGATGGATCAGGACTGATTGCTGATTGAAGTTGTGCAAATGAGTTTCACACAGGTGCATAGAGATTTATAATTATGCAAGTAGTTTCTATCAGCTGTGAATAGATTTTTTTCTTTTGTTCAACACAGTGAATCCAAAACAGTTTGGGGCCTTTCAATGAGATCTGTGGTAACTGTTTTGAAAAAGGGTGTGAAAAATGTGTGAAACAAATGAAAAAGTGTTAAAACATTTTCAAGAGAAGACTTCTGCTGTGCTAATAATGTGATGATGAAGATCAAGCAGATCCCAGTTTCATTTAGTGTGTCTTAGCAAATGAGAAAAACTGTAATTCACTTATTCACAAGTTGCAGTGATTAATGGAATAAAGTAGTTCATTTTCCAAATAAACAAGTTGGATGTACTCTACTAAATCTTATACCATCACAGATTTGTGGACATTTGTTTAGTTAGCCATTTTAATTTTTAGATTTTTCTTCATAGAATTTTCCATTCAGATAAGAAAGATATTTTAATTAATTAATGAATGAATTTGTTTGTTTGTTCTTTTGCTCTTTAGCACCTCTCACTGATGCTAATAACAGTGAGGTTTTTTTTATGAATCCCATCAGATTAATATGAAAGACACTTTATATGAAAGCATGTCATAAATTCTTGCATAACATTTCAGAATAAAGTGACAAGAGGTTTACAGTGTTGCAGGAGCGGTTTCTCACACCGCTTCATTAGTTAACATGATAATTGACTCCCGTTGATTTCATGATCCCTCTCCGAGGTAAACTTCTGACCATCTGATTTGGATTTTTGTGATAAATTTTTTATTAGACTTTCTGGATCTCGACAGTATAAAACCAAGTTTTCAGCTGCCAACTCTTGAACTTAGAAGAAACATACGTGGCGGCTGAGTGTTTCTTCAGCGTTAGCGATCTTCCCTTCAGAGGAGGATTCCTCAGAGTTTCAGTTTTTCCAACATGCGTTCCCACAGGAAAGACAAAGGACAAATAAGATTCATTTATCGTGTCAATTAATGAAAACAAAACTCAGAACAAGCTGAGATTTTTCCTGTTTTATGTAATGTCCCGCTCCACATGCTGCTTCTTTAATATCCTTTTCAGCTCAGCGTGTCAAAACATGGATGTAAGTTGAGTTGCAAACAGTGTTGCTCAGGTCTCTGTATGTTTTTCTTGGTGCATTGCTATGCAGTTGCTAGAGTGTCACTGCTTTTCTTACTTAGATGTTTTGTCTAGTTTCACACCAAAATATCTAACGATTCTTGAATCAAGAAGGATTTTCTAGGCAAGTAAAAAATGTTGTTATGAAAAGCATTTTTTGAAGTGTAGGGTGTTATAGATGGTTATATATGGGATATGTTGTTGCTGGAGTGTTCTGGGTTTTCTTGTCTCAAACTATACTGTGATACCAAAATCAAATATGTTTTATATGTTCAGAAATGTGTTTTTTCTCGCATCACATGGGATCGATTGCATCCATGCCAGCAGTACAGCAGCTTTCTTTGCAAGTGTAAGTGGTTTGTGACAAATAGCCATGTCGAATTCTGGAACACTGTATTGCACAAACTCTCTCTTTCTCATTACGTAAGTAAAACATATTAGGTCGAGCCTCTAGAGTGCAATTCAACAGGCTCAGACACACGTGCCAGCACTGGCACATGCAGGGTCAAACATTAGCCATGAGCAATAAGAGTCAGAGACATCATTATACGTATTTATTTGATTTAGCTGTTTATTTTATAAATGTAGAAATCATTTGCATCTGCATGCCAAATGTCTTAGTAGTGATTAGTAGTGATTCCTTAGAGTCACGCAGCCTGTTTTATTTAGTTATGAGCTGCATTAAAGTCAAACACAAGCTGGATGCTGCAGAGTAAAACATTTTTATAGAAGAGGATGATTAGGAAAATTAAGGAAAGTCTGAGAAGATTGTAAAAGAGAAACATAATGAAAAGTTGTTAAAACAAGCAACTGAAAAACTAAATAATAAGAGACGCATGTGGAACCTGAGCATGTTCATGTCTGTATGTTAGTAAAAAAAATAATGAAATAGAAAAATGTCGGAAAATTCAGCTAAAATATGCTCAACACTGCCGTGTGCAATAAATATCAAGAGTTATAGTTAGTAAAAAAAAAATGTTATTAGGCTATTGCTATTGCTATGCTTTTGCTAGAGTGTTCTGGTAGTTTTCAGGCTGTTGTCAGGGCATTTTTACTAGAGCACTATGGGTGTTTCCTAGGCCAGTACTTAACAGTACTTTCTCCTTAAAAGATACATGATTTGAGGAATAATTAATATGTGGAGCACAAACGGTTCAAGACGCCACACTGATGTTTCATACAGAAACCTAAGTATGAGTAACAGTAATAATAATTCTTGACTGAGCAAACACCATTAATATAATTTAAAATAACCCCATGAAAAGCTAGAACTCATACGGGGTCGTCCTGCAGTCAAACATCAGGAACTGATATCTCCGGCTCCCACACACACTTCCCATTGTCCAGACTGGAACCGCAGGATGTTCTCTTTCTGGGAATAAAGTGTCTACGGGAATGTTTTGGACTCTTTTTTTATATAAAAAGGGCAAATCTCAGAAACTTTTCTTTGATATTTATTTGTGGGCAAATCTCTTAAGTAAATGTAATTTAAAAGAACTAATAATTGTATTTTGCGTAAAGAAATTGAATTATATTTTCTAGATAGTTGTTTAAGTTGTAATATTTAAATAATAGAATTAGTTTTGCATTATATTGCATGTATTTTTAAATTATATATCATTGTATTATTTTTGTAATATGTTGCATGCATTATTTAAATGATTATATATATATTGTTTTTTTCACATTACAATAGGCTACTTGAAAGTTTTCTGATCAGATGTGATCCCTCTGAACTGAAGATCTGCATGAAGATCCATGTTTCATTCAACAGTGACAAGTAATTAATGGCAATTCATATTTTTTGTGTGAGCTATTTTTGTAATATTTTTCTTGCACATTTTTCTTAGTAATTTTAATTTTGCTACAAAGGGTTAAAAAGACAGATAGAGGAAGCATTCAGCTGGCAGAGAGACGGTGAGCATAATGCACCCAAAACGAACAGAAGAAAAAAACAGACAAAGTGAGGCAAATATTTGAAGAAGACTGGCACACAGGATGAGAAGGGTATTAATAGGCTTTTATACGCGTATCCCTCCTTATCTCTAAAAAAAGATGAATGAAGAGGTAGAAAGGGATTAATGGGTGACAAACCTTACGGAAAAAATAAAGTACAATGACGTTAGTCACTTAGTTCCATTACTGCATCTCAGTCGTGTGTGAATGATACTTACAGTATACATTTTAATGGCCAGTCACTAGCTGTATATTCAACAAGGACTGCCAGAAAGGGTTTTTTAAATGCTACTGATATCTTCATAACTGCTTCATGGACAGCATAAAACAAAACTGATGCAGATAATATACTGGTAATGCAACTATACAGTGAGGACAGCAAAATGTGGAGGATTATTAACATAACAGAAGTGAAAATATTTCCTATACTGTATGTTTTTGTCGTTGAAGCAACAGTTTTCTGAAAATGTTCTCACCTTCCAAGATGTAGATGTGTTTGTTTCTTCATCAGATTTGGAGAAATGTAGCAGTACATCATTTGCTCACCAATGGATGTGAATGGGTGCCATCAGAAAGAGAGTCCAAACAGCTGATAAAAACATCTCAATAATCCACAAGTAATCCACATCATTCCAGTCCATCAGTTAACACATTTAGAAGAGAAAAGCTGCATGCTTGTAAGAAACACAGCCATCATTAAGGTGTTTTTAACTCCAGGTAAAATACAAATCCATAAAGTCATCTCATCTGAATCAGGAGAGAAATATGCTCTGATCAAGCACTGTTTATAAGACAAAACAGCTCTAAATAAATATATGGTGGTATTTTGATGTGAGAGACAACAGGTGATAGACTTATTCTCTGAAGGAAATGTTATTATGGATTATGGACTCCTATTTTGGCCAGAAACTATGTTTTAAATGTAAAAGAAATGAATTCGATTTTTTACAAAGACGCAGCTTTTGGCTTCACAAGATGGACTGGAGTGCTGTGGATTTCTTGTGGATCATGTGATGTTTTTATCAGCTGTTTGGACTCTCATTCTGACGGCACCCATTCACTCCCATTGGTGAGCAAGTTATGGAATACTATATTTCTCCAAATCTGATGAAGACACAAACTCATCTACCTCTTGTATGGCTTGAAGGTGAGTACATTTTCAACATCCCTTTTAATGTCAAAGATCATGCATCCTGTAAATCATGTTAATTCCTAAAGGACATTTTTAAAATTCTGCTCCTGTGTTGAGTCACTTGTCCAAAGTGAAATGTGTTTTGAAGCTAAATCTGCACATCCAGTGCCATTAGCTGAATAAAGTGAGACAGTGAGAGTCAGCAAATGATCCATAAAGTAAATGCAGGAATCAGTTACCTACCAGATCACGAATGACTTCAGTGAGTTGTCCAGTGACGCATTTAGCACAGGCTATTACCACTCACAGCTCTTCAGACAATGAACAAATCTCAAATCTATTCATGCAATTTAGCTACTTTATATCTTACCTTGATTTATTTTGAATTATTTTTCATTTTGTCTTCAGTTCAGATGAAATAAACTCAAACCAAAACTGAAAACAATGTGGAGTTTTGGGACACTAATAACAAATAATCCTTCATTTACTGCTTAGAGATTTTTCTTGTTAGATCCTTTTGTCAAATTCTAAAATAGGCTTCATGTGGTAAAGTGTGTGTGATTAATTTACTGATCAGAAATCCTGTTTTCACTCTTCTGGAACATTTTGTTTGGTCTTCGTCTGAGACTGTGACGGCTCTTTTCAACAATATTTAAAACAGGATTCCAACAATTTCTTTTGTTATGCTCAGCCCTAAAATATTTCATTGGCTGGATATTGCTCTTTTGTTCAGTAAGACTTCCTCAAGTCATAATGATGTGTGATTTGAGCAAATCGTTCTCTTGAGCTGGATATTTTAAATGAATTGTTCAAATGATTCACAAATTGGTCTGAATGATTCATAAATGAATCCTTCTTCATTTAAAATAAATAGATTTTTTAAAATGCTGATCTAGTCATTGAAAAAGATTGGAAAGGTCTTAAAGTTCAAATGGTGTGGGAAGTTTTATTCTGTTTACAATTCTTTTGCAGCTGTTGTCGAACAAAATATTAAACATTTTGGTAACAATTTCTACAGGTGCATCTCAATAAATTAGAATGTCGTGGAAAAGTTCATTTATTTCAGTAATTCAACTCAAATTGTGAAACTTGTGTATTAAATCAATTCAGTGCACACAAACTGAAGTAGTCTGAGTCTTTGGTTATTTTAATTCACTTCATACTTCCTCCTGCTGACCAGCTTTTTGAAGATGCTGAGTTCATTTTCCAGCAGGATTTGGCACCTGCCCACACTGCCAAAAGCACCATAAGTTGGTTAAATGACCGTGGTGTTGGTGTGCTTGACTGACCAGCAAACTCACCAGACATGAACCACATAGAGAATCAATGAGCTATTGTCAAGAAGAAGATGAGAAACAAGAGACCAAGCAATGCAGATGAGCTGAAGGCCACTGTCAAAGAAACCTGGGCTTCCAGGTTTTTTTTTTTTTTTTTTTGTTAAATGTTAGCCAAAATCATCACAATTAAAAGAACCAAAGACTTAAACTACTTCAGTCTGTGTGCAATTGACTATAAGCAACTTTGCAACTACTGTACAGGCCAACTGACTCTCATTAGAGTATTAGTATGCTCAAGAATGGTAGAATAAAGTGTTTTACAGTAGCAGACATACTAATACTCCAATAACCGCTAGTTGATATGTAGTTGCAGAGTTACTTATCAACAGCTGTCCAAAGGGTACATCTGATCTGATATCTGATCTTATGGCTGTTTGAGAGACAAAAATTTTGTTGTTGTTATTATTATTATTATTATTATTACTGCTGCTACTACTACTATAAGTGGTCTTTGACTACTTTAAGCAAGTTGCATAAGAAAAATGGCAAGATATGAGACTTCTTATTCTTATGAATATTCATGAGATGATACAACATATTATAAGGATGTTTTTTTTCCTGATGCATAACGCATTCATTATAATGCCTTAATAATACCCTTATAATGTATTATGAATATGGGCTGCATAGAAAAGTGTTACCAACATTTTTAATTATGTTGGTATTGTATTGTTTGTATTATTTATATAATGTATCATTATTATTATTTTTTTTTTTTTTTACATAACAATGAACTACTTAAAACTTTTGTGTCTTGACACAATTAAAATAACATTATTTTTTGTAATAAATTTAATGCATATGTATATATATATATATATATAAATATATATATATATATATATATATATATATATATATATATATATATATATATATATATATATATATATATATATATATATATATATTCAATAACGTAATATAATTTTAAAGTGGAAGGTAACCGGGTCATGTTGTTGACAATTTAAATAATACAATATATATTTGTATTATATTGACTCATATTGTTTAGGCCTAATTTTAATGTATCTTAAAAAAAAAATAAAAAAAAAAAAAAATCAGCCCGGAAATGACTGAAGTTATATAGTGTGAGAATATTTATGGTTCTGTACTATATAGGAATGTGTCAAGGCTGGTCTTCACATAAAGCAGACTTTAGGAGGGGTGGGTCCGGTGATGGTGGTGTGGGGGGGGGGGGGTGTATGTACTAGGACTGAACTGAGCGGCTGAACACCGGTGGGTTTGGCTCTGCGCGCGCTACGCGTCGTGACTGGAATCTGAGGCGGGTTTAAAAGGCTTTGAGGAGAGCCACAGACAGACGAGGAGAGACATTTTATAGATCTGGGTTGCACAGGCATTAGATATTCTTGTTTCGAGACGCTTTTAAGCCAAAGCAACTCTGATAACTCCTTTAATAAGTCTGGGTCAAGAGCAAATGGAGATTTATAAGTTTATAGTTTATAATTCAACCCTTGTGGGCTTTAAATCTCTAACACAGATATTTAACCACTAGGTTTCATCTGCAGCGTAGCGGAGCATCGCGCAACGGGACACCGGCGTTTCCATTTACGCACGTCGTTCGCCCGCGTTTTAACACGTAGCACTGCTGTTATTCTTGACGAATCTTACAATGGGACACCTGAGCAACGCATCGCACCCGGAAAACTCCACCGACCCGTTCGGACGCGACGAAGAAGTCGCGAAAATCGAGATCGCGGTCCTCAGCGTCTCCTTCGCGGTCGCCGTGATCGGGAACTGCAGCGTGCTGGTGGCCATCCACAACACCAAGAAGAAAACCTCCCGCATGCATCTGTTCATCAAACACCTGAGCCTGGCAGACCTGGTGGTCGCGTTCTTCCAGGTCCTCCCACAGCTGTGCTGGGAAATAACCTTCCGTTTCTACGGCCCGGACTTTCTGTGCAGGATCGTCAAGCACCTGCAGGTGATGGGCATGTTCGCGTCCACTTACATGATGGTCATGATGACTCTAGACCGCTATATCGCCATCTGCCACCCTCTCAAGACCCTCCAGCAGTCCACCCGGAGGTCCCACATCATGATCGCGGGCACGTGGATCAGCAGTTTGCTCCTCAGCACGCCTCAGTACTTCATCTTCTCCCTGAGTGAGATCCAGAACGGCTCTGAGGTGTACGACTGCTGGGGTCACTTCATCCAGCCCTGGGGAGTGCGCGCATACATCACCTGGATCACAGCGGGGATCTTCCTCATCCCGGTGATCATATTAATGACCAGCTACGGATTCATATGCCACAGCATCAGGATGAACATCAGATATAAGACCAAGAAGACGCCGAAGGACGGCGCGCACAAGAACGGGCTGATCGGGAAGAGCTCGGTGAGCAGCGTCACCACGATCTCCAGAGCGAAGTTACGCACCGTCAAGATGACCTTCGTCATTGTCCTCGCGTATATCATCTGCTGGGCGCCGTTTTTCACCGTGCAGATGTGGTCGGTGTGGGACAAGAACTTCAGCTGGGATGGTGAGTGAAAATGAGGGAAAGATTCGCGTGCATGCCATGAAATTATGATTCAGGTGTTAAATGTGCAAGGTAACACCCTTTAAATAGCCTTATCTTTTAAATAAAAAATTATATATAATTTACAAGCATTATATTATAATATATAATGCTTAACACATAATTGTGCACTTAACTTGCTTTTCATATATTTCATAAAATGTGCACCCTGCGTTTTATCTCTTTGAGCACTATATAGTAAGTTGCATTTAATAAGGCTATCATTAACAAAAATTATGTTTGCATAATGATTAACAGTCTAATGCATATTCAAAGAGTTAAAAATGTAATCTAATCTTTTCATATATTTCATGCATATTAAGATTAACAGTATTAAATATGCTGGGTAACCCATACTTCGATATAGTCTAAATAAAAAAGTATGTTATGTAATGCTCAAGAGATTAAGATAAATTCAAACTGACATTTTTATTAATCCATTTCAAGCATATCTAAGTAAGCGTTCAGTATATAATGAACAACATTCTATAATTTAAATATCATTAAATATGTTAGCTAGCACAGCTTAAGATTTAAAATGTCATGCATTTCATTCATATTTCATATTTGCATTGATGTATTAATGTTGGATTGCACACTGTGCAAAGTGAAAATGCGCAGGTTTTTAATTTCTACCTGATCTGACCCCAAACATACATACATTTGTGTAATCTGGATTGTAATCATGGGGCATCAATGTGGTAACAACATAACAAAAAATCAGTTTTCCCCAATGCATTGATTTTTATACTGAATTGTTATTAAATGTGCAAATACTTGATTGTATTGAATGTATAATGATTTTCAGGTTTATATGTTACCAGGATGTTTATTGGATGCTTTCAAAAGCACAGCAGCTTTGTTTAAATTTAAAACACAACAAATGGCTGCTAATGGAAAGAAGTGCTAACGTGTTAAATATAGTCTCTCTGATATGCTTATAAAGATAATTTGAGAAATGAAGTCATGAGACCAGAATAGTGTGTCTAAACAGAACCGCTGCAGATTTCGGATGTGTAAATCTGACTTTAAAATTCCACATGAGCTTATGGGACGTTTAGTTAAGCCAATTTCACACCATTTTCACATGGTTACAAGTTACTTTAATCAAAACAAATGAATGATTAGTTTTGTCATATATTATTTTTGCTGATTTCTGGCAACACAGAAGGATTAACACAGTTCGGAATGACTGGTGTTCCATATTTATTTATACAAATACAATTCTGAATAAACAATTATAGATTTAAATATGTACTGATAATGTTATCTGTATAAATAAATATGGATATCTGTTTGCTGAAAAAAGACACCATTGTTTTTATAAAACATTGTTTTGTACCTGGATGCCGATTGGCTGATACAGTGACTGTAGATTCTAAGACACATATTGTAAAATACTGAGTGTTTTTGCTTATTGATATGATGCTTGGCACACTAGAATTTTTTTTTGCTAATATCTGGCAAAACAGCATGCATAATAACTGGTTACAAATTACAAAAGAAAGAAGAAAACATTATGTAAATTTTAAAACTTTTGAGTATATATTTTATATGGATTATTTTATCTGTATCAGTAAATCTGGATACTATAATATAATTATTATTACATAGTTACATAATTATAGTTCTGGTTCTGGATGCTGATTGGCTGATGCAGTGACTCTAGATTCTGATTGGATGACGCATGTTCTAAGCTGTAGGTAAAATGTTACATTCCACTGTTTGTTTGTCTAAAAAGAAATAAAGAAGGAAAGATGTATTAGTTTATTATATGTAAATAGGAAATTATATTAAATAGTAATTTTCACTAATATCTTGCAACACAATAGGCATAACACCTGGATAAAAATGATTAAAACCCAACTAAAATAAAGTTGATGTTTCTTATACTTATTTATATAGATAGATAGATAGATAGATAGATAGATAGATAGATAGATAGATAGATAGATAGATAGATAGATACTTTTAAATGCAAAAATAAGTCTGAAAAGCTTGTTTGGAGAACAATTAGCATATAATATAACAAATTTTATAAACTTCTTTTAAAAGTTATTCTAAATTTATAAAATATATATTTTTCCCGTTTACTATAAACTATAAACATGTGGTCAAGGATGCTGATTGGCTGATACATTGACTGTAGATTCTGATTGGATGACGAATGTTCTAATCTGTTGATAAACTGTTACAATCTGTGTTAACTGTTGTTGCTTTGCTACAGTAAACAGACAACAGTGAGACATAGGAACTGTGCTGTGGAGAGAATTATTTATTGGAGAGTATCTTCATTTCAAGCATTTACAGTTATTGTTTCTGTGTGTGTGTGTGTGTAGATTCAGAGAACACGGCCGTCACTCTGTCTGCGCTGCTGGCCAGTCTGAACAGCTGCTGTAACCCGTGGATCTACATGGTTTTCAGCGGACACCTCCTGCAGGATTTCGCTCACTGCTTCCCCTGCAGCCACAAGATCCAGCAGAGCTTCCGGAAGGAGGATTCGGACAGCAGCCTACGGAGAACCACGCTGCTCACCAAGATTGCCAACCGCAGCCCCACGTGTAGCTCAGGCACCTGGAAAGAGTTCGAGCATTCCCCCAAAACCAGCAGGGCAGCCCCGGCCGAGACGTGACGCAGGCGGCCCCCGGGAATCTGACTTTATTGAGCCGCACTTTGGTGAGACTCTCACAGCAGGGTTTTAATACCCCAGGCTTCGGACGCCGATTGATGAGATAAAACACACTATTACTGCTCAGGAGATTCAAGGGAGTTCATTCTGTTTCATTGAAGCATCTTAAAAGTAAAAATGGTAGTTGTAATCATCCAGTAAGAGTCTGGAGCTGTGAAATAATCATTTGATGAGAAATGATTGAGTTCATATGGAGATCTGAGCACAGTTCGAGACATTGTTCAGATCTCTTTTGGGACTTTGGAATTCGTCGCTACTTCAGCCGAAATCTGCATTTCATGGTTTCATTAATGTCGGAAATTCTGTCTTCTTGCTGAAGAACAGATTTTTAAAATACAATTGCGTTAATAAAAGTTATAAGGACATAGGCCAAACATTTGGAATAATATGTAATATTTTTGAACAAAAAATCTAAATGCTCATCAAAGCTTCATTTATTTGATTAAAAAAAATCCAGTTAAAGCAGTAAAATTGTAAAAAATTATTTCAATTCAAAATAACACTTTTCTATGCAAATGTTTTGTGAAATGTAATTTATTTCTGTGATGCTCCGCTGTATTTTCAGCATCATTCCTCCAGTCTTCAGTGTCACATGATCTTCAGAAATCAGAATAATATGATGATTTGCTGCTCAAGAAACATTTCTGATTATTATCAATATTGAAAACAGATGTGCTGCCTTATAACTTTGTGGAAAGCGTGATATAGTGCCATTTTTATCCAAAATGAATGCTTTTATTCAGCAAGGGCGAATTAAATTGATCAAAAGTGACTGTAAAAACGTTTATGTTACAAAACATATCTATTTCAAATAATTGCATCAAATCATCATATTTAGAATGATTTGTGAAGAACACTGAAGACTGGAGGAATGATGCTGAAAATACAGCTGTGCATCACAGAAATAAATTACATTTCACTATATATTCAAATAGAGAATATTATTCAAAATTGTACTAATATTTCACATTTGTAAAAAAAAATTGATCAAGTAACTGCAGTCTTGGTGAGCAAAAGAAACATACTTAAAAAAAAACAGTAGTGTACTTTTTATTAAAAAAAGTCTTGAATTATTTGTTATTTTATTTTTTTATGTAGAAACATTTTACAAAAGGCACTTGATGTTATGTTGTATTACAAATGTATTTACGCCCGTGCACGTCATGCTTTACGATCTCTCGTCTCGTGTCCATTAAGGAAACAGTGGGAACATAGAAAATGCCATAAATCTCTGTGGCACAATGAGTCCAGCGAGACATTTCCCGTGATAAGCGTCTACTTAAGCCCGGCGCTGGATTTATTTTGGCCCCGAGTGTGCGACCCTCGTGCCAAAGTAAACCAGACACCTGCTGCCAGGGACCGAGCCGAGAGCGAGCTGATCGCTGGAAGCAAAATATATCAGTTTCCAGACAATAAATGAATGCTGCTCTAAATAAAACATAGGAAACAGTCTGCCTTATGAAATATTACCGGGCATGAGCTTCGTTCTATAAATGAATGTTTTCACATGGCCAAGCATGTCTTTACTGGTCATCTGTCAGGTCTGGACAGTTTTAATGAACATATACTGAGAAATTCTAAGAGTTAATGCTGTTTATGTATAAATGACCGTTGTAAATAAATGACAGATAACAGGATATCTTTATAGTGACAGATGGTCTATATTTGTTTGTATGTGTTAATTTTTTTTATTTTTTTTAGAAAATAATGATATGTTAAGCTAAGCCTGTTTCTGCCATGGAATAAAAACAAAAAATTGTGACTTTTTATCACACAGTTCACACTTTTCTTCTCACAGTTCTAAGAAAAGTGAGATATAAACTCACAATTAGTTTTTCTCGTAATTCTGCATTTGTATCTGCCAGTTCTGACTTTTGTCTCAGAATTCTGTATTTAAATCTTGAAATTATTATTTTTTTTTCTCAGAATTCTGAGTTTTTTATTTGCAATTCCAAGTTTTTTTTTTTCAGAATTGTGACTTCATTCCTCAGAATTCTGAGTTTAATATCTCACAACTCCTCACCTTTTCCTCACAAGTTTATATCCTGGAATTCTGACTGAATATCTCACAATTGTGACTCTTTTTCTCAGAATTCAGAGTTCAACTTATATCTTAAGACTTTTTTGTTTCCACAATGGAATAAAAAAATTAGAAAGATAATGGTGTGTTCATATCAGTTTATATTTGCAAAATATATATATATTTTTTTTTTTAAGTCCACGTTTTGACATAAAAAATCTCAACTGGGCTTCCAAACTCAGCATGGGTTACTGCCAACTTTACATGTGTTGCACCTCTCACAAATGTCTCGGTGTACTTGTGTACCAAATCCAATAAATCAAACCTTCATGAAATATTAGTTCTGCATCTGTGGTAACAAATGTGTTTTTAGCAACCGAGCCGTTTCTAGCACTGTCTGCTATTTAAATGCAACTTCATACCACATAAACAACTGCAAGTTGAACATGTTATTAGCTTTTTAATATCGTTTGGAACAACTTTCTAAGTAGCCTAAGTAGCCACTAACCAGCTGTCAAACTGATAGATCTTGATCCAGAATTGGTAGTTTAGTGAAAGATCGAGTGTGTTCCATTAGCAGCACTAAACAAAAAGCAAAAAGTGGACTGATTTTTCTGTTTCTTCTCTGCACTTCATCACAAGTCGCACAATGCAAATTGCCTGGTAGGATCGTTTCCAAACATCCCATAATAGCTTGAGAGTTTCCTGTTTGAGGACACACGTCCTCTCCTGCATTAACTAACCTTCTCCTCTCCAGTCTGTGAGCAGAGGCCAAACAGCTGCTGTTTGTACACGTGTGTGTGTGTGTGTGTGTGTGTGTGTGTGTGTGTGTGTGTGTGTGTGTGTGTGTGTGTGTGTGTGTGAGAGAGAGAGAGAGAGAGAAAGTTTCTCACATCACCAACGGAACAAATTATGCCGGATCGTGCTCCATGTAAATGATCTAAGTTGTTGTGTTTCTGAGGGATGTAGGGTGTTGAGGACATGTGATGTAAAAACCCAAAAACACATTGTGCTTTTGTGATCGCTTCCATGAAATCCTCCCAGCCGAAAAATAACAACAACAGCCTAAAACAATCAGGTTTGCTGGTCTTAACTGGTTTAAACTGGTTTCCTTTGTTGTGCACATCCAGAATAAACTCTGGTCATGCTGCTCAGTGTTATTCTGCTATATACTGTACTGTTATGGTACATCTTCATATTTTGAATATAGTTGTATTTTTTATTATTTTATTAGTGGTTTTTTATTTTGTTTTAGTAATTTTAGTACTTAAACTAATTGTATTTTTTTTGGTTGTCAAGGCAATGTTTAATTTAAGCTTACATTTTCATTTAATATTAATATTTTATTTTGAAATAGCTTTTATTTGTATTTGTAATTCCAGTACTTATTTCATTTAGGTAGCAAGGCAATATTTCTAAAAAAGACAATTTTTAATAGTTTTTAGTAGTTTCGTTTACAATAACATTGATTCTGTCCAGTTACCCGTTCCTGTTTTATCCATAATAATAATTAGTTATCATTACAGTTATCATTTTTGGCACCTTTCTACTGTATAAAAGGTTCTTTGTTGTGGAAATAGATTCTTTAGGTTTGCTGAAAGTTTCTTTTTGGGAAAATCCAAATTCTCTCTTTTATGGCATCGCTGGAAACAAAATCCCCTTTTAAGACCTGTATTTCTATGAGTGTGTAATAGATTTCAGAAATATTTCCACAGGTGGGAATAATTCTGTGCATCTAAAAGACAGATAATAATGAATATGTATTTCACTTATATGCACTGTACATCTCAGACAAAACCCTCAATATCGTTCAAACATTTGATGCCACTAACCTGGAAAACCTTGGCAAATCAAGTAATTAGTTTCCCTCAAAAGGGTTTATTGTATCAGCCTCGTTCCAGGCAGTCTGATAACAAAACCTGTCAGAAGTTGAGTAAAGCCAGTCAGATTAGAGCTTGCCAAATCCAGTTTAGCTGTTTAGTTACAGGACTGCGAGACTGAAACTATCATAACCATCTGAACCCATCAGCAAGCTAACTGAATCTGTTTCTTTTCTTCAGCAGGGTTATTTAGAAGTTCACTGGGGTTGTCAAACAAGGTTTTAAAGCTAACCAGGGTCTGATTAATATTTCCTATGTTTCCTTCAGCTATAATTTCTCATGGATGTGATGTAATGAAATTGCATGTAGGTCTGATTTTCTCATTCCGGCTGAAGAAAGCCTGCAGTGCTTTTCTGATGACGAACGGCCTTTTGTTCCCAGAAGCCGAAGCCGTAGCGGAGAAATGAGCATGAAACAGAAAGATGAGAGGAAGTTTTAATATAGGAAAAAACCCTGATGTGTCACAGTAAGTGAATATGGACTCTTATCTCACGCACAGGTTCTGCGTCAGGTCTGGTTTTACTCCATATTTTTTAACACATACGTCTTCATGATTTTATAGGTTGTTTGTTCAATGCCCTTTATATACCTATAGGTTTCATGATGCTTTTTTGTTTCAAGTCAGTAGTGTCCGACAGGATCATATGCTTCCAAACAGACACGTCTGTGGTTTTGCTCGCTTGCGTAGAGCAGATTTCTGGCCTAAAACATAAAAAACAAGTGGGTCTGATCAAGATGTTTCTCTCAGAGTTTGACAGTGTTTGGGTCATTCCTGATTGGCTGAACATGTTAAAACTCAAATAAATGATTATGCTTGTGCTTTAAGTTTTGGAAATCTGCTCTGATTACACTTTAATAATTCTAGCTTGATTATTTCATACAGTTTTACACAACCATAATGGATTTTTACCAAAATATATATTGAGTATATTTGAGGGCACGTTAACTGATTTTAATAAGTGAAAACTAGTATTTAAAAAAAGAGCCTAAAACAGTCTTAGCTGGTTCAAGGTTTTGTTAGAGAGTTTACATAAAGACATAACATACATAAAAACAGGATGAAAATGAATATTGAGGACACAAAATAATCACTTTTTAAATTTTTTTTAAAGTGTGTGTGTGTGTGTGTGTGTGTGTGTGTGTGTGTGTGTGTGTGTGTGTGTGTGTGTGTGTGTGTGTGTGTGTGTGTGTGTGTGTGTGTGTAAATATATATATATATATATAACTTTGTGGTTAAAAAGCAGTTTGATTAGAGAAAGAAATAAGAAGTAACAAAGTGGTTTAAAATTCTTGCATTTATTTATTGAGAGATTTAAATCAAACTAAAAACCCGATTCCAAAAAAAGAAAAAAGTTGGGACACTGTACAAAAAGAGTAAAAAGGGAATGAAATAATTTACGAATCTCATAAACTTATATTTTATTCACAATAGAATATAGATAACATATCAAATGTTGAAAGTAAGACATTTTGAAATATGATGCCCAATATTGGCTCATTTTGGACTTCATGAGAGCTACACATTCCCAAAAAAGTTGGGACAGGTAGCAATAAGAGGCCGGAAAGTTAAATGTACAAATAAGGAACAGCTGGAGGACCAATTTACAACTTATTAGGTCAATTGGCAACATGATTGGGTATAAAAAGAGCCTCTGAGAGTGAAATGTCTCTCAGAAGTTAAGATGGGCAGAGGATCACCAATCCCCCAATGCTGCGGAGAAAAATAGTGGAGTAATATAAGAAAGGAGTTTCTCAGAGAAAAATTGCAAAGAGTTTGAAGCTATCATCATCTACAGTGCATAATATCATTCAAAGATTCAGAGAATCTGGAACAATCTCTGTGCGTAAAGGTCAAGGCCGGAAAACCCATACTGGATGTCCGTGATCTTCGGGCCCTTAGACAGCACTGCATCACATACAGGAATGATACTGTAATGGAGATCACAACATGGGCTCAGGAATACTTCCAGAAAACATTGTCGGTGAACACAATCCACCGTGCCATTCGCCGTCGCCGGCTAAAACTCTATAGGTCAAAAAAGAAGCTATATCTAAACATGATCCAGAAGCTCAGGCGTTTTCTCTTGACTAAGGCTCATTTAAAATGCACTGTGGCGAAGTGGAAAACTGTTCTGTGGTCAGACGAATTAAAATTTTACATTCTTTTTGGAAAACTGGGACCCCATGTGATCCGGACTAAAGAGGACAAGGATAACCCAAGTTGTTATCAGCGCTCAGTTCAGAAGCCTGCATCTCTGATGGTATGGGGTTGCATGAGTGCGTGTGGCATGGGCAGCTTACACATCTGGAAAGGCACCATCAATGCTGAAAGGTATATCCAAGTTCTAGAACAACATATGCTCCCATCCAGACGTCACGTCGTCTCTTTCAGGGAAGGCCTTGCATTTTCCAACATGACACTGCCAGACCACATACTGCATCACTTACATCATCATGGCTGCGTAGAAGAAGGATCCGGGTACTGAAATGGCCAGCCTGCAGTCCAGATCTTTCACCCATAGAAAACATTTGGTGCATCATAAAGAGGAGGATGCGACAAAGAAGACCTAAGACAGCTGAGCAACTAGAAGCCTGTATTAGACAAGAATGAGACAACATTCCTATTCCTAAACTTGAGCAACTTGTCTCCTCAGTCCCCAGACGTTTGCAGACTGTTATAAAAAGAAGAGGGGATGCCACACAGTGGTAAACATGACCGTGTCCCAACTTGTTTGAGATGTGTTGATGCCATGAAATTTAAAATCAACTTATGTTTCCCTTAAAATGATACATTTTCTTATTTTAAACATTTGATGTCATCTATTGTATTCTGAATAAAATATTGAAATTTGAAACTTCCACATCATTACATTCTGTTTTTATTCACAATTTGTACAGCGTCCCAACTTTTTTGGAATCAGGTTTGTTATATGTGACCCTGGAGCACAAAAGCAGTCTTAAGTCTCTGGGGTATATTTGTAACAATAGCCAAAAATACATTGTATGAGTCAAAATTATCGATTTTACTTTTATGTCAAAAATCATTAGGATATTAAGTAAAGATCATGTTCGAAGAAGATATTTTATACATTTCCTACCATAAATATATCAAAACTTAATTTATGATTAATATGCATAGCAAGAATACATTTGGGAAATTTTAAAGGTGATTTTCTCAATATAAAAAGTTTTTTGCTCCCTCAGATTCCAGATTTTCAAACAGTTGTATCTCAGACAAATATTATCCTCATAACAAACCATTGACACTTAACACTGGTTTTGTGTTCCAGGGTCACATATGATTTGAAGGGTTTAATATTTTACTGAATATAAGTATTTTTTAATGCATGGATAACTGGACTGCATTGAATGGCCCTTATAAAATTCAAGATCAGTACAGCTTTGATGCACACCATATAAATCAGATAACATCTTTAAAAAGGTTGTCATATTAACAAATGAACAAATAAGTTGGCAAAGCCTTGCTGCATTGATCTTAATTGTGAAATGTGATGTCCAAAATCAGGCTCGTAACTCCATTATACTGGCTTTAGATGCACATCTGGATTTTGAATACGGGTTTCTGTCTTGTCTTGATGGAGATTAATTGTTTCTTCTCTTCAGTAAAACAGACTCCTTTCCATTTGCTCTTTCCAGCTGAATTCGTCTGATGTGGTCGTTCCAGTATGCTCTGTGTGAAAAGATATCAATCCGAGGCTCAGGATTCACTGAAATCAGGCAATATTCCTTCATTTATAATTACTGAACCACCTAAGTCAATTTTGTTTTCCCTGAAGATAACGTCAGAGACGTAGATTCTCTCAGAGATGTTAACTTGACATGACAAGGGGGCATATATCCCAAAACAAGGTCCAACCAGCGTGACTGGATCCCAATCCCAGTAGCTGATCCAAACCCAGAGCTCTGTGCTCTCATGAAGTCCAGCTGTGAGTGAATATAAACGATCAGGAAACACCTCCAACATTACACAAGCATCAGTGCTTTCCTAACCTTTCATGGCAACTGTTGTTTTGGAAAAGATCTCTGTTCCTCTTGAGCTCATCTGTAGATGTTCTGAGCTCAGTGATGCGTTCGGGACATCCAGCTTTGATTTTCTCTTGTTTACGCCACAGCAACCCCTGAGTAGCTCTGAAGGTTTATATCGATTTTGTTGCGACTATAAATTTTTTCATTCTTAAACTGACGACTCACTTAAAAAGCACCTAAGCAAAAGCATGCATATTACTTCACATTTGATGTTTATTAATTACTGCATATTCATGCCTTTTCTGCATGGCCATATTCTACATCTTTTAACCCTTAACATAACCACTACATCAGCTACCTTTCTTACACTTCAAGTCTACTTTAATAAGCTACAATAAGTTGTATTGTGCATGTTGGGGGTAATACATTTTAAGTAGAGTTATGTAATCAGATTACTTTTCAAGGAACTTGTAATCTATTGCATTGCTTTTTGAGTTACTTTTTCAAAGAAGTAATGCCAGTTACTTTGTTTGCCCATTTATTGACTGACAGCTCTCCTGTCCCTGTGTTAAGGGCTGCAAATAGATTTAGCAACATTTCAGACTACCCTAGCAACTCGTTCTTCAAAAAGCACCTAGCAACAAATTTAGCTATTTTAAAAATGCATTTGGCAACTTTTATCAACTTTTGAAAAGTGACTCAAAAGAGCAAATGAGGAAACCAAAGATGCCTAGAAGTACACTTCACATAATCAATAATAATTGTTTATTTATGATACACCTTGTTAGTTTGTACATATCATTGTTAATCAGTTAGGTACACTGTTGATCTTATTATCTCAAAAATCTTATCCATCTCACCTATCTATCAAAATGCAATGTGTAATTTAAAATGTGTAAAATGTAAAAAAAAAATTATAGCCTACTGAAAATTCCTTCTTATTAATGGGTGTCCAATTTTTATGGAATCATTAAACTTAATACCAACACACTGCTTAAAATTGTTAATAATGTGTAGTTTTGCCATATTTAGAAAATACATAAAATGCAATTGTTCAAAAAATGTGTAACTTTTCAATAAATCAATGTAATAAAAATGCGTTTACAATACTTTTACAAATAATATGAAATGTCTATATCATGTTCACGAATTGATTTCTTTCCCAAGTTATACTGACTGCTTTAAAATATGAGAAAACAGGAGTTTAGGAATAGATAACCATTTTATTTCCAATTTAGGTTTATGTATATCCTTTATTTTTTAAGACTGACTGTTTTGTCCAGTGTTTCCTGTCATAGCTTACTACATTTTGACATGCACTGGGGTGTGGAAAGATGAATCTTTGAACGAATTGTTTGAAAGTCACTGATAAATGCAAATGCATATTATAAGAAAAGTAATTTTTTTACCTTGCATGCATGTAAACCTGTTGTTGGGGACTCTCAAAACCAAATGATAAACCTTTCAAATTGCATAACTATTGCACTATTAGTTAAAAGTAACTTTCCTTAACTTTGTATCTCAGTGGTTTCAGGTTACAAACTAAAGTCCCTTCCCTCTGCTGCTTATAAACTCCCATCCATAACAACAGGCCTTTTGTTATTCTTCTCTCGCTGTGTTCTCTGTTGTCGTGGGAAATGTTCATTAAGGTCGTTACAGTATGAGAGGGACTGATTGAGTGTTGTGTCACATGACAGGAGGGAAATCTCCATCATATATCTCTTATTTGTATATGTTAAACGGATATCCCAGTGTTCAAAGGGTCACCGATGATAAATGCACATTTCCCAGAATTCAGTGCTGATTACAATGCAAGAAAACAATCCCATCCTATAGTGAAACACAAGAACATTTGTCCTCATCCTATTGTATATTTTTACATAGCAAAAGCTGAGAGAAAACCGAATATGTGCAATTAACCCCGGGCAGGTCAACGGTTATTATATGATAAACTCAACACAAATGTTTTTCCGTAAAAGCACACTCAAAACACATGCACAAACACATTTATGCATGCAGACATCATGCGTCAACGCCAGTAGGTTTTTTGAAAGTGTTTCTCGTCTTCAAAAAGGCTAAAAAGTGTTAATAGGATTTACTGTAAACTCATCTACTCACTAGATGCTTTCACAGCCTCATTGTGTTAATAATCATTCTCGTGCAAACTACTCAAACTCAGACTTTCAGAGAAACTGTTTTTAATCAAAGACTGAAAGAGTCGTTGATGCTTAAAGTGGTGACGTTGAAGCTGTGTGGAGTTCTGCTTGTTTTATTTAGGTTTCAGAATTCATCAAATTTGTGAAGATTGTCACGATGAAAAAAAAAATAAGAATCAAACTCTTATCTTCCGCGGTAATCCGAAAAGCCAATATAAAAATCAGTCGACATGGATGTTCTCAGTGCATGCAAAGATCCAGAACGTTCAGTTTTTAAATGTTCTTTCTTGGTTATAAATGTTGAACGAACATTCCATTTGATTTTTTTTTTTTAAACATTAGGGGAACATTACTTCTGACAAGTAGAAGCCTAACATTTAAACATGTCCAAATAGAACATTTGCAATCAATAGAGCAATCACCACTAAAACAGAAAGGCAATCAATCAGATTCACTAAACAGTTGTAACGCTTTAGCGTGAGATCTATTCTTTTGAGCATAAAAGGTCCTTTATATGTCATGAACATGCTCGATTCACAAATATCAACGACGTTGATCCGCTCAATAGATGTCACGCTGTCGCTGTTCACAGAAAGCATGCGGTAAATTAGCATTTATTAAAATGGGAGGTTGTAGATATCTTCCGTTGGTGTTTTCATGTTTATTAATATGTGGGCTTGTCGCAGATCTTCTCTTTTAAACTGCACAAACAGGTAGGCTCAGTGTCTTAATGTCTCAGATCTGTCTTCATAAACATGAAGACATTCAGGAGTCTGTGAGCTACACATCAAACCGCAAACATATTAAAACCCACCACACAACACACAGCTTCACCGTCTGACATTTCCACTCCAATCACTCTTAAGAAATGTCACTCTTTTAGATGGAATCGAGTCCTGCTCGCTGACCCGTGTCTCGTGAGTTATTGATGGAGTTTGTCCTGATCTCAGATGAGTTCTCGTGGGATCTGGTGGAGAGATGCTGCTCTTGGATCAGTCTGGCATGAGCTTCTCTTAGTTGAGATCCATCTGGGAAGAATTAAGGATTTTTTTGTACCGTGTGAACGGCCAGATGATGGTGAGATTTTGTTGGATATATTTATTGTCCCTCCAGAACATTCTGAAATCTTAAATCACGCCATTCCCGCTCTGATTTTCCACTAAGTCAAGCAGAATCTGGATTGTGTGTTCGTCACTAAATGTAGTGTCAGATAATAACAAAGTTGGATATATAGGGTTATATTAATTTTAAACCATACATGGCACAGAAATGAAAAGAAAGGTCTTATGAATCTACGAATCAGGCGATCGCGGAGTGAAAATGACACCACCACATGACCAAATATCAGCGAAGCACTGCTTAATTGGCTATATCCAGCAGTGTTGCCAGATTGGGCGGCTTCCAATTTGATTCCAATTTGATTGTGCGGGTAAAAATTGTCTTGGGCGGGTGGACAAAATTTGGGCTGGTTTGGGGTCAGTTTGGCGGTTTTCAAAAATATAAATTGTATAGGCTAATTGGCTAACAAACAAGCTCAAGTGTGCATATACTGCATCCGAACAGTCATCACGTTGTTATAAACTGCAGTGCAGAGGTGCTGATGATGATGTGGACGTCGCGGCCGTACTTTTAGCCAATCACTAGTGATCTACAGACACACGTGATGATTCATGAGCAATAACGGATCTAATTTTAAATGTATGAACTGTATGAGTGATCATAATGCCTAAATATATGTTACATGGTAAAGAGTGGGAGAGTGTTTTAACACTCAAAACGTGAATTACACCTGTTGAGGGAAAGATGACACCAAGACCCTAATATTACTGCAACTCCTAAAATAGAGCACAGTTAAATTATTTAATTTATAACATAATCTATTTATATCTAATCTATATCTAAACGATTTTGTCTTTTATCTTTTAAACAGTACAGATTGGTATATCTTCTTAGTTTTGACTGTGCAAATGTAATGTTCTACAATATGAACTTCACAAAAGACTAAAGCCCCTATTAGGGCGGTATTATTTCTCATGTGGACCGCTGTGAAAATGAATTTACATACCACCTCAGTGATAAACTCATGGATTCGGATGGCGATTATTATTGTTGTTGTTGTTAATTTTCATACAGTATTTATCAATGAATGACAACACAGTTTTGACTGTTATATGTGTGCATAAACAAGTGTGAAATACCTAATTACGTTGCTTTTTCCTATCACTTATACTGGACACTTATGCATTTAAATTCTGACTGTTGACATTGAAAATGATGCATATGTTTTTTCGAGGGTATCGGTAAATCAATTGTAAATCAATCAAATGTTTTGACGGTGACTGCTTGCATAACCTATTTTAATCATATTCGGTAATTGTCTTTGTATTTGCCACCATTTGATCCATGGGAAATTTATCTAACGTTATTATTTAGTTTTAAGGAGTTAAAATGGCTCTTAACACCTTTGACTGACATGTTGTATCACATTATTTTGTTAGTTAAAGTTTTGGGCGGTTTTTTGTTGGAGTTGGCGGGTTTTTGTGAGCTTTTGGCCTGGAAATCGTCCATCCAATCTGGCAACACTGATATCCAGAGGCAGGCTTTATCTTAGAAAATCTCCAAAAAATGTACTTCCATGGTACAAGTCCACCAAAAAAAAAAAAAAAAAAAAAAAAAAAAAATTATTTTACCATGGCATGTTTTTGCTAGTGACTTGCTTTCTCGGCTTTGTCATTGTTTCATAATTCATTTAGAATTCATTTAGAATTATTAGTTTAATATAAAAAGATGAAGTGCAATAAGAAACAAATATTGAGTTGAGTAACTGAGTGATTTACAACAACAATTTTAAGATTTGTTTCCAAGATATTTCCAAGCTCTTCAAATCAAACCATAGGCGTATTTGAGATGTGAACGCTCGTCCGAAATATATTGAATCCAGTCTCATAATGCATTGTAATGAGCTGGTGGAGAGCAATGTCAACTAAATATTTAATTCAACCAAAAAGCATGCATACAATTTTCAGTGCTATTTGTATGCTTATGCTTATTAACACCAAAATGGGAAGTCTGTTCACGCGGTTGCCAGATTTACACTGCAGAGATGGCACAGAAGCGCTTCTCAAGTAACTGTTTAATGCTGCTCATAGGTGGCACAAATGCATTTTCACAGCAATTACACTAGTGCCTCAGAGCATCATTTACAGGAAGTGAGGAGCAAACGAGTCCAAATCAGTTCCCCAGCAAAGCTTCAATCCATGAGATGAACTTCTAACAGATTTATTAGATTGATTGATTTATTTTTAATAAGCAGAAATCCTTCCAAAACAGGCAGAAAGAATGATACAGATTCCCCTCATAAACAGCCAAGCAGCAGTAAATACACACCGACACACTTTCCACATCGGACTTGACAGAGTGTGCCAAAAGCAATAAAACTAACAAATGAGCCAAAACCAGATCCTAAATCTTGCTCTTAGACCGTCCATAAGATCAGTATTGAGAGGCAGCACATGCGTTTGGCACCGCTGAGCTCCTAAATCTACCCAGCAGGCCCACTGAGGGTGTTTAATATATATATTAAAAAAAATAAAATAAAAAATAAAACAAAGCATATTCACAAAGCCAAATAGGAAATAAAACTGATGTTGAAAAAAGTGTGTGAAAATATTCAGATGTAACCCCCTTTGTAATCTTAACTTTTCATGAGTAAAAAAGTACTCTAAACTAATTTAATAATATTTTTAATATATATTATCATTTTTCATATACAGTAACTATAACAGATCACAGTTGCATTTATTTTGTATTTAAACAGTGATGTTGAATGGAGGAGGTTGGTCATTTGTTGTTAGGAAACACTGACATCTAGCGGCCGCTATGAGACACGACAGCGCTTTATTTTCTTCCCCTAAACAAAATGCTGGTATGGTATTTCTAGTTATTGATTACAAAATAAAATAAATCAACGAATTAACTTCAGTACAGTCTTCTGAAGTTATATGATAGCTTTATGAGTTAATATTCATCTGTTTTACACATGCATAGACGCTTTTAAAACAACTACGTGTGAGTAAACAGTGATAATTTTCATCTTTCTCTAATTTTCTGTATTGTTTGTTGAGATGGATTACATATCATTCGTGTTAGGCAGCTATCAGCTGTAACAGATGGCATATATTTCTAGGGATTGTGCACAAATCTCAAAATGCTTGTGGGATTATTGTTGTTTAACAGTACTGAACACACACGATTAAATCAGATAAAGTTGGAAATATGAAGTAAAGTCTGATATGCTGAATACAGCATGTTAGGACAATAAAACATACAAATAGACTTTTTACAGAAGTTTGTATATGCTAACACAGACTGCACTTTCCAATGACATTTATGTGATTTTAAATAGCCTCATTGTTACTAAATTACATTTTTTTAACACTTAAAGTATTTATTTAAATTATACTCTACTTAGTAATGAGGCTTGTATTGAAAGTGAAAGTGAAGTGACATTCAGCCAAGTATGGTGACCCATACTCAGAATTTGTGCTCTGCATTTAACCCATCCGAAATGCACACACACAGAGTGAAGAGAGAGCGAGAACTGTACATGCACTCCCCCCACCCACAATTCCTGCCAGCCGGGACTCAAACTCACAACCTTTCGATTGGGAGTCCGACTCTCTAACCATTAGGCCACGACTTCCCACCTTATTGGTGACTGATGAACTGATATGAATCGATTTTATGAACAAAAAAAATCCCAGAAAAAATATTATTTTATTGTACTGGTTATGGCTGGACTGGCCATTGGGCATACCGTGCTTTTTGGGCCGATATCTCAAACTCATACTTTTTTTTTTTTTTTTTTTTTTTTAAACGGCCCATAAAATTTGTACATCGGCGGCCCATTCGTTTTGTTTTGCTTAATTGGCGGCGCTGGGTTTGTGCCGGTGTAATGCATTGGTCAAAGTCAGTGTTAGTTTTTTTTTCTGACAGACCAGCCCATGAAACACGTAGATCAGCGGCCCATTGGCTCTTTTCTTGATTGACACTGGACTGGCCCAATCACAACTTTAAACGAATGAGCGAGCGGCAGCAGTGAGTGTGTATCTGTAAAAAAAAGATGGAGAAGAAACGCAAAGAATGTGCAGATAAATAGCGTGAAAAAATAGAACCAGGCCCTTAAAGCAGACACTGTAAACTGTGTCAAAATATATGTTTTCTGACCTTCATCAGCTCCTGTGGCAGATGATGATAGTGAGGACGGAGGATCAGGAGAGAGATGAGAAAGTGTAGAGCCTGCGGTAAACATAACTACTTTCAAAACACTTAGGCCATGTCATGAGTGTAGATTATTTCCACATCTGCATAGTTGACGATTACCGCAATTCACTAGAAATTTAATAAGAGGCGTTTGTAAACCATGTTTTCCGCCAAAATAAAAGCTTGATGCAGTTTGCGTCAAAATAAAAGATCATGTGCTTATCTCTTTCAAGTATAGAAATTCATTGGTACAACTAATTAAGAAAGTTTCCTTTATTTTTTTGTGCATTTGTTTTACAAAATATGGCTATTACTGTCATTGGATTAATATTATAACTATTATTATGTATAGGTGTAATGTAAATAGACACTGTAACTAAAAGAGGTTTGAATTTGCACACTGAATATGGGTTGGAGCTTTTAATTTTGAACTCTCAAAGTGCACCAGATTAATGAATTTAACATTAAAATGCATAAAATTTTCTCACGGGGAACATGCCCCCGAACCCCCCTAGAAGGACCGAGGACACACCACCATAGTTTTAACAAAAGTCCTGTAAGAAACACTGGTATTGCTATGCCTGAGTCGCTTATAGCTTGTTTTAGGATTCACCGCTGTGGAGTATAGTTCAACTGTATTAATAAATATACAATTTTGACTTATTTCATTTGTTAACTCTCACTCGTTCCTATACTCACTCATTACATGGCATTAGTGGTTTTAATGAATAGGAGTTGGTATGCATATAATTAAGGGCGTGCAAAGATGGGTGGTGTTTATGATCATATAGTGGGCCGGTCTGGGCAAAAATGCCCGGCCGATTTTTTGTCCCAGTCCAGCCCTGACTCCATTTAATGATGTGGCTTACTTTGTTATTACTGAACTGACATGAACTGATTTAAAAAAAAATCTATTTGATTGGGTACACATTATTTTAAGGTGAACTTGTTAGTTAGAGAGTATTTATCTACTTTATTAATAGGGTTAAAATTAGGGTTTGGTTTAGGGTTAGTTTAATGTAGTTATGCATAATTTACCATTTTTACAAGCTTTAATCATTTGTGTAACAAAGACACTGTAAAATAAAATGTTACTACTTATTGATTTATTTGCGATAAGTACTGTACTGTAATAAATGTGAACAGTATGAGAGTCAAAGTCACCAAAGTGACCCGATGACCCGCTTTCAGTCACGTCACGCCGAGCCGAGCGCGCGCTCTAGTGCGTCGCGTTAGAGCAGCGGCGTCCAGTGCGCTTCCTCCCTCACGATGATGACACGCGTGCGGTTCGCGGTCGGCGGTCTCCAGCATCCTCGGCGGCTTCATGGCCTCTGGCTCCAGCGCGCACGAGCTCCACCCGGACCCGCAGCTCCGGTTCCCGTACAGCAGACCGGATTTCCTCGCGCTGTCTCCAGACGAGGTGGAGTGCTCCGCGGATCACGTCTCCAGACCCATCCACATCCTCAAGGAGATGAAGCTGCCCTGGGCCGCCGGATACGCGGAGTGAGTAGCGACCGACGCGCGAGACAACGCGCGCTGATCTGAGCACGCGGATGCTGCGGGATGTTCGCGTTCTTCGTGATCATCGCATGAGGAACAGAAAATGAGAGATCCATGACACGCTTCCATACTTTCATTTCCCTGCAGGTTTATCAGGGCGCATGCGCGTTATATCATAATCTAACTCACGTGAAGCTGTCTGGATGACTCTGCGTTGATAATGGTTATGAATTCAGATTTCACACAGCCCAGGTTGAGTTTGATGCATTTATGATATGCTTGGCATCAACATTCAACTCTTGTGAGTGAGCTATGATTTATGGATACTGTTTCTATTCATTCCCAAAAACTCAGAGCGGTATATCTGCACTTAAATAGTATAAAGATAGAGAAGAATAAGCCACATTATTTATATTCTATTGTAGTGTTTACTAGTATTATTTTCTGTTAGCTTTCATCTTTTTCTATCTATCTATCTATCTATCTATCTATCTATCTATCTATCTATCTATCTATCTATCTATCTATCTATCTATCTATTTGACTGTTTCTATCTATCTATTTATCTATCTATCTATCTATCTATTTATCTATCTATCTATCTATCTATCTATCTATCTATCTATCTATCTATCTGACTGTTTCTATCTATCTATCTATCTGTCTGTCTGTCTGTCTGTCTGTCTGTCTGTCTGTCTGTCTATCTATCTATCTATCGTCTGTCCGTCTGTCCGTCTGTCTGTCTGTCTGTCTGTCTGTCTGTCTGTCTGTCTGTCTGTCTATCTATCTATCTGACTGTTTCTATCTATCTATCTATCTATCTATCTATCTATCTATCTATCTATCTATCTATCTATCTATCTATCTGACTGTTTCTATCTATCTGTCTGTCTGTCTGTCTGTCTATCTGTCTGTCTGTCTGTCTGTCTGTCTGTCTGTCTGTCTGTCTGTCTATCTATCTATCTATCTATCTATCGTCGGTCTGTCTGTCTGTCCGTCTGTCTGTCTGTCTGTCTGTCTGTCTGTCTGTCTGTCTGTCTGTCTGTCTGTCTATCTATCTATCTATCTATCTATCGTCGGTCTGTCTGTCTGTCTGTCTATCTATCTATCTGACTGTTTCTATCTATCTATCTATCTATCTATCTATCTATCTATCTATCTATCTATCTATCTATCTATCTTTTGTTATCCATCTATCTATCTATCGATCTATCTATCTATCTATCTATCTATCTGACTGTTTCTATCTATCTATCTATCTATCTGTCTGTCTATCTGTCTGTCTGTCTGTCTGTCTGTCTGTCTGTCTGTCTGTCTATCTATCTATCTATCGTCTGTCCGTCTGTCCGTCTGTCTGTCTGTCTGTCTGTCTGTCTGTCTGTCTGTCTGTCTGTCTATCTATCTATCTGACTGTTTCTATCTATCTATCTATCTATCTATCTATCTATCTATCTATCTATCTATCTATCTATCTATCTATCTATCTATCTATCTATCTATCTATCTGACTGTTTCTATCTATCTATCTGTCTGTCTGTCTGTCTGTCTGTCTGTCTATCTGTCTGTCTGTCTGTCTGTCTGTCTGTCTGTCTGTCTGTCTGTCTGTCTATCTATCTATCTATCTATCGTCGGTCTGTCTGTCTGTCTGTCTGTCCGTCTGTCTGTCTGTCTGTCTGTCTGTCTGTCTGTCTGTCTATCTATCTATCTATCTATCGTCGGTCTGTCTGTCTGTCTGTCTGTCTGTCTGTCTGTCTGTCTGTCTGTCTGTCTATCTATCTATCTGACTGTTTCTATCTATCTATCTATCTATCTATCTATCTGACTGTTTCTATCTATCTATCTATCTATCTATCTATCTATCTATCTGTCTGTCTGTCTGTCTGTCTGTCTATCTATCTATCGTCGGTCTGTCTGTCTGTCTGTCTGTCTGTCTGTCTATCTATCTGACTGTTTCTATCTATCTATCTATCTATCTATCTATCTGTCTGTCTGTCTGTCTGTCTGTCTGTCTGTCTGTCTGTCTGTCTATCTATCTGTCTATCTGTCTATCTATCTGACTGTTTCTATCTATCGATCTATCTATCTATCTATCTATCTATCTATCTATCTATCTATCTATCTATCTATCTATCTATCTATCTATCTATCTATCTATCTATCTATTTCTATCTATCTATCTATCTATCTATCTATCTATCTATCTATCTATCTATCTATCTGACTGTTTCTATCTATCTATCTATCTATCTATCTATCTATCTATCTATCTTTTGTTATCCATCTATCTATCTATCTATCTATCTATCTATCTATCTATCTATCTATCTTGTTATCCATCTATCTATCTATCTGTCTATCTATCTATCTATCTATCTATCTATCTATCTATCTATCTATCTATCTATCTATCTATCTATCTATCTATCTATCTATCTATCTATCTATCTATCTATCTATCTATCTATCTATCTTTGTTATCCATCCATCCATCTATCTATCTATCTGTATGAACCCTGTTAAATCCTCATTACCAAATCAGGATGCAGGAATAGGTTTCCATGGAAACCCTGTTGGGATGGCAGTAATTATGAGAGGCTGGTGAGCGAGCGTCATGCTGTCTTGTGCTCTTTAGACTCACGCCGTGACTCATCTGAGATAATGGCAGCTGTGCATCACCGAGACGCGTTTAGAATCCCGAAACGACTCATTTGACGGTTGTAGGCAGAATGAACTATTCCATCATCACTGTGCCAAGCTTTTTCCTAAGCGTGAACAGCCCTTGCGTTAAAGTTGACATATAGAAACTGTGTTGGTGCTGAAACTGTGATGATGTTCTGTGTGTCTCCAGGGTGATCAATGCCGGTAAAAGCCCTCTAAATGACGACCAGGCGTGCTGTGAGGTGGTAGAGCTCAGGAGACGCTCCTCGCTGCCCAGCGCAGACCTCCTGGAGGCCATCGACAGCACAGTGAGGCCTGCTGACATCACTCCTCACAGTTTAACTCTGTCGCTTTCATGCCTTTCTCAGATCATTAATTCTCAAAACAGCTTCTCGGTGAGCTACAGCTCTGTGTAGTAAATGCTGCTCCATCAGAAAGCATGTGAAAACATGTATTTACTCCAAACTCACTTTATAACGTCAGTCGAGTGCTTGAAATAAATCCTTCTGTGAGATGACGTGGCTTCTTACACAGAATAAGGCGTGCAACATATTTCATAGCATTCTAAGCAGCGATGAAGGCATTGCATCATTGGCAGAAGAACTCGTATATTATGTAGTCGTGTGTTTATTAGTCATGTTGATTGTGATATATTTGCGATTTATCGTGTCACTTGTGCACATCCTAAAAGCAGTTTCTCATGATTCTTAAACAGCTTGTGATTGCTTTGGTAAATTCATGAAATAGATTTTGTATATTTGTCAGTGGTTTCCTGCGCTATCAGCTGCAAATATAATTTTGCTCAAAATGTATTACACAGATCTAAAGCAACCAATCATGTATTATTTTGTGCCGTGTCATGTTTATGGGCAATTTATCTTAACTTAATATGAAAAATCTATCATTTTGACCCATACAATGTATTGTTGGCTATTGCTACAAATATACCCCAGAGAATTAAGACTGCTTTTGTGCTCCAGGGTCACTAATGTGTAATTGTGTTTGTGCAGGAGGTGAAGGAGCTGAACTTCCACTACTCCACTACCCCATCCATCACCTCCACCCATCTGCTGGATGCCTGTCCCGGGCCGCTTCGCTCAGAGGGGCCCACTTATACAACGCACCCGCGGTTCTTCATGGAGAAGAAGATCAAACAGGAGAGTCTGGTGGTGGGAGCCATAGAGAACGCCTTCAAGGAGATGGTGAGTTACTGTAGTACACTCAGATGGCCACTAGATGGTAGGAATGAGGCATTTTTAGTAATGGCTGCAGTATTATTAAAATTCAGCATTGTGTCACAAGAATAAATTACATTTCAAACTCTAATCAAACAGAAAAGAGTTCTTTTGAATTTGAATAATATATCACAATTTAGCAAATTTTACTGTATTTTTAATCAAATAAATGCAGCCTTGGTGAGCATAAAAGAGTCTAGTGTACTTACAGATGGAAATCTGTGTGTTTTACTAAAATGGCGATTGAATCCTGTCTCCTGTGACCTTGATTGAGTTCTCCTGTGTCCTGTGTGATTTCAGGATGCTCATATCGCTCGAGAGAGGATGCTTTACTCTATATCTGGAGGATGTACTGCTCTTGTAGTGGTGTATTTACTTGGAAAACTGTACGTGGCCAACGCTGGTGAAAGCCTGAATATCACTAAACCAACTGAGTATTGAG